>NW_027479273.1:0-168036 GCF_051014685.1 Ptiloglossa arizonensis | reverse complement strand
GAAAAGTAACGCATTCCGTTGTAATCGGGCGAGTTTCTACTTTCAGACGCAACAGAAATTTTGTGGATTGGTCAATCCGGTCGCGAGATATGGCAGTTTGGAGGTAAGAAACGCTTGAGAAAACTCAAAATTTTCGCAGTTCTGATGCTCGTAAACGAATAACTAGAACGGCCTAGGAGAAAAGTACGCAAACCGTTGTAATCGGGCGAGTTTCTACTGTCAGATGCAACAGAACTTTTGCGGATTAGTCAATCCGTTCCGCGAGATATGGCAGTTTGGAGGAAAGAAACGCTTGAGAAACTCAAAATTTTCGCAGTTCTGATGCTCGACAAGCATAACTAGAACGGTCCTAGGGGAAAAAGTACGCATTACCGTTGTAATCGGGCGACTTCTACTTTCAGATGCAACAGAAATTTTGCGGAGATTGGTCATCCGTTCGCGAGATATGGCAGTTTGTAGGTAAGAAACGCTTGAGAAACTCATACATTTTTGCAGTTCTGATGCTCGAAACGAATAACTAGAACGGCCTAGGGAAAAGTACGCATACCGTTGTAATCGGGCGAGTTTCTACTTTTCAGATGCAAACAGAAATTTTGCGGATTGGGTCATCCGTTCGCGAGATATGGCAGTTTGGAGGTAAGAAACGCTTGAGAAACTCAAAATTTTTCGCAGTTCTGATGCTCGAAACGAATAACTAGAACGGACTAGGGGAAAAGTACGCATACCGTTGTAATCGGGCGGGTTTCTACTTTCAGATGCAACAGAAATTTAGCGGATTGAGTCAATCCGTTCGCGAGATATGGTAGTTTGGAGGTAAGAAACGGTTGAGAAACTCAAAATTTTCACAGTTCTGATGCTCGAAACGAATAACCAGAACGGCCTAGTGGATAAGTACGCAAACCGTTGTAATCGGGGCGAGTATTCTACTGTCAGATGCACAGAAATTTTGCGGATTAGTCAATCCGTTCGCGAGATGTGGCAGTTTGGATGTAAGAAACGCTTGAGAAACACAAAATTTTCGCGGTTCTGATGCTCGAAACGAATAACAAGAAAGGCCTAGGGGAAAAGTACGTATACCGTTGTAATCGGGCGGGTTTCTACTTTCAGATGCAACAGAAATTTTGCGGATTGGTCAATCCGTTCGCGAGATATGGCAGTTTGGAGGTAAGCCAACGCTTGGGAAACCCAAAATTTTCGCAGTTTCTCATGCTCGAAACGTATAACTACAACGGCCTAGGGAAAAGTACGCATACCCGTTGTAATCGGGCGAGTTTCTACTTTCAGACGCAAACAGAAATTTTGTGGATTGGTCAATCCGGTCGCGAGATATGGCAGTTTGGAGGTAAGCAAACGCTTGGGAAACCCCAAAATTTTCGCAGTTCTCATGCTCGAAACGTATAACTACAACGCCTAGGGGAAAAGTACGCATACCGTTGTAATCGGGCGAGTTTCTACTTTCAGACGCAACAGAAATTTTGTGGATTGGTCAATCCGGTCGCGAGATATGGCAGTTTGGAGGTAAGAAACGCTTGAGAAACTCAAAATTTTCCAGCAGTTCTGATGCTCGAAACGAATAACTAGAACGGCCTAGGAGAAAAGTACGCAAACCGTTGTAATCGTGGCGAGTTTCTACTGTCAGATGCAACAGAAATTTTGCGGGATTAGTCAATCCCGTTCGCGAGATATGGCAGTTTGGAGGAAAGAAACGCTTGAGAAACTCAAAATTTTCGCAGTTTCTGATGCTCGACAAGCATAAAATAGAACGGTCTAGGGAAAAGTACGCATACCGTTGTAATCGGGCGACTTTCTACTTTCAGATGCAACAGAAATTTTGCGGATTGGTCAATCCGTTCGCGAGATATGGCAGTTTGTAGGTAAGAAACGCTTGAGAAACTCAACATTTTTGCAGTTCTGATGCTCGAAACGAATAACTAGAACGGCCTAGGGGAAAAGTACGCATACCGTTGTAATCGGGCGAGTTTCTACTTTCAGATGCAACAGAAATTTTGCGGATTGGTCAATCCGTTTCGCGAGATATGGCAGTTTGGAGGTAAGAAACGCTTGAAGAAACTCAAAATTTTCGCAGTTCTGATGCTCGAAACGAATAACTAGAACCGGACTAGGGGAAAAGTACGCATACCGTTGTAATCGGCGGGTTTCTACTTTCAGATGCAACAGAAATTTTGCGGATTGGTCAATCCGTTTCGCGAGATATGGTAGTTTGGAGGTAAGAAACGGTTGAGAAACTCAAAATTTTCACAGTTCTGATGCTCGAAACGAATAACCAGAACGGCCTAGGGGATAAGTACGCATACCGTTGTAATCGGGCGAGTTTCTACTTTCAGATGCAACAGAAATTTTGCGGATTGGTCAATCCGTTCGCGAGATATGGCAGTTTGGAGGTAAGCAACGCTTGGGAAACCCAAAATTTTCGCCAGTTCTCATGCTCGAAACATATAACTACAACGGCCTAGGAGGAAAAGTACGCATACCGTTGTAATCGGGCGAGTTTCTACTTTCAGATGCAAAAGGAATTTTGCGGATCGGTCAATCCGTTCGCGAGAATATGGCAGTGTTGGAGGTAAGCAACGCTTGAGAAGCACATAAATTTTCGAAGTTCTCATGCTCGAAACGAATAACTACAACGGCCTAGGGGAAAAGTACGCCTACCGTTGTAATCGGGCGAGTTTTCTACTTTCAGATGCAACAGAAAATTTTGCGGATTGGTCAATCCGTTCGCGAGATATGGCAGTTTGGAGGTAAGACAACGCTTGAGAAACTCAAAATTTTCACAGTTCTGATGCTCGAAACGAATAACTAGAACGGACAAGGGGAAAAGTACGCATACCGTTGTAATCGGGCGAGTTTCTACTTTCTGATGCAACAGAAATTTTGGCGGATTTGGTCAATCCGTTCGCGAGATATGGCAGTTGGAGTAAGAAACGGTTGAGAAACTCAAAATTTTCACAGTTCTGATGCTCGAAACGAATAACCAGAACGGCCTAGGGAAAAAGTACGCATACCGTTGTAATCGGGCGAGTTTCTACTTTCAGATGCAACAGAAATTTTGCGGATTGGTCAAACCGTTCGCGAGATATGGCAGTTTGGAAGTAAGCCCAACGCTTGGGAAACCCCAAAATTTTCGCAGTTCTCATGCTCGAAACGAATAAACTACAACGGCCTAGGGGAAAAGTACGCATACCGTTGTAATCGGGGCGAGTTTCTACTTTCAGATGCAACAGAAATTTTGCGGATTGGGTCAATCCGTTCGCGAGATATGGCAGTTTGGAGGTAAGAAACGCTTGAGAAACTCAAAATTTTCGCAGTTCTGATGCTCGAAACGAATAACTAGAACGGCCTAGGGAAAAGTACGCATACCGTTGTAATCGGGCGAGCTTTACTTTCAGATGCAACAGAAATTTTGCGGATTGGTCAATCCGTTCGCGAGATGTGGCAGTTTGGATGTAAGAAACGCTTGAGAAACACAAAATTTTCGCGGTTCTGATGCTCGAAACGAATAACAAGAACGGCCTAGGGGAAAAGTACGCATACATTTGTAATCGGGCGAATTTCTACTTTCAGATGCAACAGAAATTTTGCGGATTGGTCAATCCGTTCGCGAGATATGGCAGTTTGGATGTAAGAAACGCTCGAGAAACTCGAAATTTTCGCGGTTCTGATGCTCGAAACGAATAACAAGAACGGCCTAGGGGAAAAGTACGCACACCGTTGTAATCGGGCGAGTTTCTACTTTCAGATGCAACAGAAATTTTGCGGATTGGTCAATCCGTTCGCGAGATGTGGCAGTTTGTAGGTGAGAAACGCTTGAGAAACTCAAAATTTACGCAGTTCTGATGCTTGAAACGAATAACTAGAACAGGCTAGCGGAAAAGTACGCACACCGTTGTAGTCGGGCGAGTTTCTACTTTCAGATGCAACAGAAATTTTGCGGATTGGTCAATCCGTTCGCGAGATGTGGCAGTTTGGATGTAAGAAACGCTTGAGAAACACAAAATTTTCGCGGTTCTGATGCTCGAAACGAATAACAAGAAAGGCCTAGGGGAAAAGTACGCACACCGTTGTAATCGGGCGAGTTTCTACTTTCAGATGCAACAGAAATTTTGCGGATTGGTCAATCCGTTCGCGAGATATGGCAGTTTGGAGGTAAGCAACGCTTGGGAAACCCAAAATTTTCGCAGTTCTCATGCTCGAAACGTATAACTACAACGGCCTAGGGGAAAAGTACGCATACCGTTGTAATCGGGCGAGTTTCTACTTTCAGACGCAACAGAAATTTTGTGGATTGGTCAATCCGGTCGCGAGATATGGCAGTTTGGAGGTAAGCAACGCTTGGGAAACCCAAAATTTTCGCAGTTCTCATGCTCGAAACGTATAACTACAACGGCCTAGGGGAAAAGTACGCATACCGTTGTAATCGGGCGAGTTTCTACTTTCAGACGCAACAGAAATTTTGTGGATTGGTCAATCCGGTCGCGAGATATGGCAGTTTGGAGGTAAGAAACGCTTGAGAAACTCAAAATTTTCGCAGTTCTGATGCTCGAAACGAATAACTAGAACGGCCTAGGAGAAAAGTACGCAAACCGTTGTAATCGGGCGAGTTTCTACTGTCAGATGCAACAGAAATTTTGCGGATTAGTCAATCCGTTCGCGAGATATGGCAGTTTGGAGGAAAGAAACGCTTGAGAAACTCAAAATTTTCGCAGTTCTGATGCTCGACAAGCATAACTAGAACGGTCTAGGGGAAAAGTACGCATACCGTTGTAATCGGGCGACTTTCTACTTTCAGATGCAACAGAAATTTTGCGGATTGGTCAATCCGTTCGCGAGATATGGCAGTTTGTAGGTAAGAAACGCTTGAGAAACTCAACATTTTTGCAGTTCTGATGCTCGAAACGAATAACTAGAACGGCCTAGGGGAAAAGTACGCATACCGTTGTAATCGGGCGAGTTTCTACTTTCAGATGCAACAGAAATTTTGCGGATTGGTCAATCCGTTCGCGAGATATGGCAGTTTGGAGGTAAGAAACGCTTGAGAAACTCAAAATTTTCGCAGTTCTGATGCTCGAAACGAATAACTAGAACGGACTAGGGGAAAAGTACGCATACCGTTGTAATCGGGCGGGTTTCTACTTTCAGATGCAACAGAAATTTTGCGGATTGGTCAATCCGTTCGCGAGATATGGTAGTTTGGAGGTAAGAAACGGTTGAGATACTCAAAATTTTCACAGTTCTGATGCTCGAAACGAATAACCAGAACGGCCTAGGGGATAAGTACGCATACCGTTGTAATCGGGCGAGTTTCTACTTTCAGATGCAACAGAAATTTTGCGGATTGGTCAATCCGTTCGCGAGATATGGCAGTTTGGAGGTAAGCAACGCTTGGGAAACCCAAAATTTTCGCAGTTCTCATGCTCGAAACGTATAACTACAACGGCCTAGGAGAAAAGTACGCATACCGTTGTAATCGGGCGAGTTTCTACTTTCAGATGCAAAAGGAATTTTGCGGATCGGTCAATCCGTTCGCGAGATATGGCAGTTTGGAGGTAAGCAACGCTTGAGAAGCACAAAATTTTCGAAGTTCTCATGCTCGAAACGAATAACTACAACGGCCTAGGGGAAAAGTACGCCTACCGTTGTAATCGGGCGAGTTTCTACTTTCAGATGCAACAGAAATTTTGCGGATTGGTCAATCCGTTCGCGAGATATGGCAGTTTGGAGGTAAGAAACGCTTGAGAAACTCAAAATTTTCACAGTTCTGATGCTCGAAACGAATAACTAGAACGGACAAGGGGAGAAGTACGCATACCGTTGTAATCGGGCGAGTTTCTACTTTCAGATGCAACAGAAATTTTGCGGATTGGTCAATCCGTTCGCGAGATATGGCAGTTTGGAGGTAAGAAACGGTTGAGAAACTCAAAATTTTCACAGTTCTGATGCTCGAAACGAATAACTAGAACGGACAAGGGGAGAAGTACGCATACCGTTGTAATCGGGCGAGTTTCTACTTTCAGATGCAACAGAAATTTTGCGGATTGGTCAATCCGTTCGCGAGATATGGCAGTTTGGAGGTAAGCAACGCTTGGGAAACCCAAAATTTTCGCAGTTCTCATGCTCGAAACGTATAACTACAACGGCCTAGGGGAAAAGTACGCATACCGTTGTAATCGGGCGAGTTTCTACTTTCAGACGCAACAGAAATTTTGTGGATTGGTCAATCCGGTCGCGAGATATGGCAGTTTGGAGGTAAGCAACGCTTGGGAAACCCAAAATTTTCGCAGTTCTCATGCTCGAAACGTATAACTACAACGGCCTAGGGGAAAAGTACGCATTCCGTTGTAATCGGGCGAGTTTCTACTTTCAGACGCAACAGAAATTTTGTGGATTGGTCAATCCGGTCGCGAGATATGGCAGTTTGGAGGTAAGAAACGCTTGAGAAACTCAAAATTTTCGCAGTTCTGATGCTCGAAACGAATAACTAGAACGGCCTAGGAGAAAAGTACGCAAACCGTTGTAATCGGGCGAGTTTCTACTGTCAGATGCAACAGAAATTTTGCGGATTAGTCAATCCGTTCGCGAGATATGGCAGTTTGGAGGAAAGAAACGCTTGAGAAACTCAAAATTTTCGCAGTTCTGATGCTCGACAAGCATAACTAGAACGGTCTAGGGGAAAAGTACGCATACCGTTGTAATCGGGCGACTTTCTACTTTCAGATGCAACAGAAATTTTGCGGATTGGTCAATCCGTTCGCGAGATATGGCAGTTTGTAGGTAAGAAACGCTTGAGAAACTCAACATTTTTGCAGTTCTGATGCTCGAAACGAATAACTAGAACGGCCTAGGGGAAAAGTACGCATACCGTTGTAATCGGGCGAGTTTCTACTTTCAGATGCAACAGAAATTTTGCGGATTGGTCAATCCGTTCGCGAGATATGGCAGTTTGGAGGTAAGAAACGCTTGAGAAACTCAAAATTTTCGCAGTTCTGATGCTCGAAACGAATAACTAGAACGGACTAGGGGAAAAGTACGCATACCGTTGTAATCGGGCGGGTTTCTACTTTCAGATGCAACAGAAATTTTGCGGATTGGTCAATCCGTTCGCGAGATATGGTAGTTTGGAGGTAAGAAACGGTTGAGAAACTCAAAATTTTCACAGTTCTGATGCTCGAAACGAATAACCAGAACGGCCTAGGGGATAAGTACGCAAACCGTTGTAATCGGGCGAGTTTCTACTGTCAGATGCAACAGAAATTTTGCGGATTAGTCAATCCGTTCGCGAGATGTGGCAGTTTGGATGTAAGAAACGCTTGAGAAACACAAAATTTTCGCGGTTCTGATGCTCGAAACGAATAACAAGAAAGGCCTAGGGGAAAAGTACGCATACCGTTGTAATCGGGCGGGTTTCTACTTTCAGATGCAACAGAAATTTTGCGGATTGGTCAATCCGTTCGCGAGATATGGCAGTTTGGAGGTAAGCAACGCTTGGGAAACCCAAAATTTTCGCAGTTCTCATGCTCGAAACGTATAACTACAACGGCCTAGGGGAAAAGTACGCATACCGTTGTAATCGGGCGAGTTTCTACTTTCAGACGCAACAGAAATTTTGTGGATTGGTCAATCCGGTCGCGAGATATGGCAGTTTGGAGGTAAGCAACGCTTGGGAAACCCAAAATTTTCGCAGTTCTCATGCTCGAAACGTATAACTACAACGGCCTAGGGGAAAAGTACGCATACCGTTGTAATCGGGCGAGTTTCTACTTTCAGACGCAACAGAAATTTTGTGGATTGGTCAATCCGGTCGCGAGATATGGCAGTTTGGAGGTAAGAAACGCTTGAGAAACTCAAAATTTTCGCAGTTCTGATGCTCGAAACGAATAACTAGAACGGCCTAGGAGAAAAGTACGCAAACCGTTGTAATCGGGCGAGTTTCTACTGTCAGATGCAACAGAAATTTTGCGGATTAGTCAATCCGTTCGCGAGATATGGCAGTTTGGAGGAAAGAAACGCTTGAGAAACTCAAAATTTTCGCAGTTCTGATGCTCGACAAGCATAACTAGAACGGTCTAGGGGAAAAGTACGCATACCGTTGTAATCGGGCGACTTTCTACTTTCAGATGCAACAGAAATTTTGCGGATTGGTCAATCCGTTCGCGAGATATGGCAGTTTGTAGGTAAGAAACGCTTGAGAAACTCAACATTTTTGCAGTTCTGATGCTCGAAACGAATAACTAGAACGGCCTAGGGGAAAAGTACGCATACCGTTGTAATCGGGCGAGTTTCTACTTTCAGATGCAACAGAAATTTTGCGGATTGGTCAATCCGTTCGCGAGATATGGCAGTTTGGAGGTAAGAAACGCTTGAGAAACTCAAAATTTTCGCAGTTCTGATGCTCGAAACGAATAACTAGAACGGACTAGGGGAAAAGTACGCATACCGTTGTAATCGGGCGGGTTTCTACTTTCAGATGCAACAGAAATTTTGCGGATTGGTCAATCCGTTCGCGAGATATGGTAGTTTGGAGGTAAGAAACGGTTGAGAAACTCAAAATTTTCACAGTTCTGATGCTCGAAACGAATAACCAGAACGGCCTAGGGGATAAGTACGCATACCGTTGTAATCGGGCGAGTTTCTACTTTCAGATGCAACAGAAATTTTGCGGATTGGTCAATCCGTTCGCGAGATATGGCAGTTTGGAGGTAAGCAACGCTTGGGAAACCCAAAATTTTCGCAGTTCTCATGCTCGAAACATATAACTACAACGGCCTAGGAGAAAAGTACGCATACCGTTGTAATCGGGCGAGTTTCTACTTTCAGATGCAAAAGGAATTTTGCGGATCGGTCAATCCGTTCGCGAGATATGGCAGTTTGGAGGTAAGCAACGCTTGAGAAGCACAAAATTTTCGAAGTTCTCATGCTCGAAACGAATAACTACAACGGCCTAGGGGAAAAGTACGCCTACCGTTGTAATCGGGCGAGTTTCTACTTTCAGATGCAACAGAAATTTTGCGGATTGGTCAATCCGTTCGCGAGATATGGCAGTTTGGAGGTAAGAAACGCTTGAGAAACTCAAAATTTTCACAGTTCTGATGCTCGAAACGAATAACTAGAACGGACAAGGGGAAAAGTACGCATACCGTTGTAATCGGGCGAGTTTCTACTTTCAGATGCAACAGAAATTTTGCGGATTGGTCAATCCGTTCGCGAGATATGGCAGTTTGGAGGTAAGAAACGGTTGAGAAACTCAAAATTTTCACAGTTCTGATGCTCGAAACGAATAACCAGAACGGCCTAGGGAAAAAGTACGCATACCGTTGTAATCGGGCGAGTTTCTACTTTCAGATGCAACAGAAATTTTGCGGATTGGTCAAACCGTTCGCGAGATATGGCAGTTTGGAAGTAAGCAACGCTTGGGAAACCCAAAATTTTCGCAGTTCTCATGCTCGAAACGAATAACTACAACGGCCTAGGGGAAAAGTACGCATACCGTTGTAATCGGGCGAGTTTCTACTTTCAGATGCAACAGAAATTTTGCGGATTGGTCAATCCGTTCGCGAGATATGGCAGTTTGGAGGTAAGAAACGCTTGAGAAACTCAAAATTTTCGCAGTTCTGATGCTCGAAACGAATAACTAGAACGGCCTAGGGGAAAAGTACGCATACCGTTGTAATCGGGCGAGCTTTACTTTCAGATGCAACAGAAATTTTGCGGATTGGTCAATCCGTTCGCGAGATGTGGCAGTTTGGATGTAAGAAACGCTTGAGAAACACAAAATTTTCGCGGTTCTGATGCTCGAAACGAATAACAAGAACGGCCTAGGGGAAAAGTACGCATACATTTGTAATCGGGCGAATTTCTACTTTCAGATGCAACAGAAATTTTGCGGATTGGTCAATCCGTTCGCGAGATATGGCAGTTTGGATGTAAGAAACGCTCGAGAAACTCAAAATTTTCGCGGTTCTGATGCTCGAAACGAATAACAAGAACGGCCTAGGGGAAAAGTACGCACACCGTTGTAATCGGGCGAGTTTCTACTTTCAGATGCAACAGAAATTTTGCGGATTGGTCAATCCGTTCGCGAGATGTGGCAGTTTGTAGGTGAGAAACGCTTGAGAAACTCAAAATTTACGCAGTTCTGATGCTTGAAACGAATAACTAGAACAGGCTAGCGGAAAAGTACGCACACCGTTGTAGTCGGGCGAGTTTCTACTTTCAGATGCAACAGAAATTTTGCGGATTGGTCAATCCGTTCGCGAGATGTGGCAGTTTGGATGTAAGAAACGCTTGAGAAACACAAAATTTTCGCGGTTCTGATGCTCGAAACGAATAACAAGAAAGGCCTAGGGGAAAAGTACGCACACCGTTGTAATCGGGCGAGTTTCTACTTTCAGATGCAACAGAAATTTTGCGGATTGGTCAATCCGTTCGCGAGATATGGCAGTTTGGAGGTAAGCAACGCTTGGGAAACCCAAAATTTTCGCAGTTCTCATGCTCGAAACGTATAACTACAACGGCCTAGGGGAAAAGTACGCATACCGTTGTAATCGGGCGAGTTTCTACTTTCAGACGCAACAGAAATTTTGTGGATTGGTCAATCCGGTCGCGAGATATGGCAGTTTGGAGGTAAGCAACGCTTGGGAAACCCAAAATTTTCGCAGTTCTCATGCTCGAAACGTATAACTACAACGGCCTAGGGGAAAAGTACGCATACCGTTGTAATCGGGCGAGTTTCTACTTTCAGACGCAACAGAAATTTTGTGGATTGGTCAATCCGGTCGCGAGATATGGCAGTTTGGAGGTAAGAAACGCTTGAGAAACTCAAAATTTTCGCAGTTCTGATGCTCGAAACGAATAACTAGAACGGCCTAGGAGAAAAGTACGCAAACCGTTGTAATCGGGCGAGTTTCTACTGTCAGATGCAACAGAAATTTTGCGGATTAGTCAATCCGTTCGCGAGATATGGCAGTTTGGAGGAAAGAAACGCTTGAGAAACTCAAAATTTTCGCAGTTCTGATGCTCGACAAGCATAACTAGAACGGTCTAGGGGAAAAGTACGCATACCGTTGTAATCGGGCGACTTTCTACTTTCAGATGCAACAGAAATTTTGCGGATTGGTCAATCCGTTCGCGAGATATGGCAGTTTGTAGGTAAGAAACGCTTGAGAAACTCAACATTTTTGCAGTTCTGATGCTCGAAACGAATAACTAGAACGGCCTAGGGGAAAAGTACGCATACCGTTGTAATCGGGCGAGTTTCTACTTTCAGATGCAACAGAAATTTTGCGGATTGGTCAATCCGTTCGCGAGATATGGCAGTTTGGAGGTAAGAAACGCTTGAGAAACTCAAAATTTTCGCAGTTCTGATGCTCGAAACGAATAACTAGAACGGACTAGGGGAAAAGTACGCATACCGTTGTAATCGGGCGGGTTTCTACTTTCAGATGCAACAGAAATTTTGCGGATTGGTCAATCCGTTCGCGAGATATGGTAGTTTGGAGGTAAGAAACGGTTGAGAAACTCAAAATTTTCACAGTTCTGATGCTCGAAACGAATAACCAGAACGGCCTAGGGGATAAGTACGCATACCGTTGTAATCGGGCGAGTTTCTACTTTCAGATGCAACAGAAATTTTGCGGATTGGTCAATCCGTTCGCGAGATATGGCAGTTTGGAGGTAAGCAACGCTTGGGAAACCCAAAATTTTCGCAGTTCTCATGCTCGAAACGTATAACTACAACGGCCTAGGAGAAAAGTACGCATACCGTTGTAATCGGGCGAGTTTCTACTTTCAGATGCAAAAGGAATTTTGCGGATCGGTCAATCCGTTCGCGAGATATGGCAGTTTGGAGGTAAGCAACGCTTGAGAAGCACAAAATTTTCGAAGTTCTCATGCTCGAAACGAATAACTACAACGGCCTAGGGGAAAAGTACGCCTACCGTTGTAATCGGGCGAGTTTCTACTTTCAGATGCAACAGAAATTTTGCGGATTGGTCAATCCGTTCGCGAGATATGGCAGTTTGGAGGTAAGAAACGCTTGAGAAACTCAAAATTTTCACAGTTCTGATGCTCGAAACGAATAACTAGAACGGACAAGGGGAGAAGTACGCATACCGTTGTAATCGGGCGAGTTTCTACTTTCAGATGCAACAGAAATTTTGCGGATTGGTCAATCCGTTCGCGAGATATGGCAGTTTGGAGGTAAGAAACGGTTGAGAAACTCAAAATTTTCACAGTTCTGATGCTCGAAACGAATAACCAGAACGGCCTAGGGAAAAAGTACGCATACCGTTGTAATCGGGCGAGTTTCTACTTTCAGATGCAACAGAAATTTTGCGGATTGGTCAAACCGTTCGCGAGATATGGCAGTTTGGAAGTAAGCAACGCTTGGGAAACCCAAAATTTTCGCAGTTCTCATGCTCGAAACGAATAACTACAACGGCCTAGGGGAAAAGTACGCATACCGTTGTAATCGGGCGAGTTTCTACTTTCAGATGCAACAGAAATTTTGCGGATTGGTCAATCCGTTCGCGAGATATGGCAGTTTGGAGGTAAGAAACGCTTGAGAAACTCAAAATTTTCGCAGTTCTGATGCTCGAAACGAATAACTAGAACGGAGTAGGGGAAAAGTACGCATACCGTTGTAATCGGGCGAGTTTCTACTTTGAGATGCAACAGAAACGTTGCGGATTGGTCAATCCGTTCGCGAGATATGGCAGTTTGGAGGTAAGAAACGCTTGAGAAACTCAAAATTTTCGCAGTTCTGATGCTCGAAACGAATAACTAGAACGGCCTAGGAGAAAAGTACGCATACCGTTCTAATCGGGCGAGTTTCTACTGTCAGATGCAACAGAAATTTTGCGGATTAGTCAATCCGTTCGCGAGATATGGCAGTTTGGAGGTAAGAAACGCTTGAGAAACTCAAAATTTTCGCAGTTCTGATGCTCGACAAGCATAACTAGAACGGTCTAGGGGAAAAGTACGCATACCGTTGTAATCGGGCGACTTTCTACTTTCAGATGCAACAGAAATTTTGCGGATTGGTCAATCCGTTCGCGAGATATGGCAGTTTGTAGGTAAGAAACGCTTGAGAAACTCAACATTTTTGCAGTTCTGATGCTCGAAACGAATAACAAGAACGGTCTAGGGGAAAAGTACGCATACCGTTGTAATCGGGCGAGTTTCTACTTTCAGATGCAACAGAAGTTTTGCGGATTGGTCAATCCGTTCGCGAGATATTAGAGTTTGGAGGTAAGAAACGCTTGAGAAACTCAAAATTTTCGCAGTTCTGATGCTCGAAACGAATAACTAGAACGGACTAGGGGAAAAGTACGCATACCGTTGTAATCGGGCGAGTTTCTACTTTCAGATGCAACAGAAATTTTGAGGATTGGTCAATCCGTTCGCGAGATATGGCAGTTTGGAGGTAAGAAACGGTTGAGAAACTCAAAATTTTCACAGTTCTGATGCTTGAAACGAATAACCAGAACGGCCTAGGGGAAAAGTACGCATACCGTTGTACTCGGGCGAGTTTCTACTTTCAGATGAAACAGAAATTTTGCGGATTGGTCAATCCGTTCGCGAGATATGGCAGTTTGGAGGAAAGAAACGCTTGAGAAACTCAAAATTTTCGCAGTTCTGATGCTCGACAAGCATAACTAGAACGGTCTAGGGGAAAAGTACGCATACCGTTGTAATCGGGCGAGTTTCTACTTTCAGATGCAACAGAAATTTTGAGGATTGGTCAATCCGTTCGCGAGATATGGCAGTTTGGAGGTAAGAAACGGTTGAGAAACTCAAAATTTTCACAGTTCTGATGCTCGAAACGAATAACCAGAACGGCCTAGGGGAAAAGTACGCATACCGTTGTACTCGGGCGAGTTTCTAGTTTCAGATGATACAGAAATTTTGCGGATTGGTCAATCCGTTCGCGAGATATGGCAGTTTGGAGGTAAGCAACGCTTGGGAAACCCAAAATTTTCGCAGTTCTCATGCTCGAAACGTATAACTACAACGGCCTAGGGGAAAAGTACGCATACCGTTGTAATCGGGCGAGTTTCTACTTTCAGATGCAACAGAAATTTTGTGGATTGGTCAATCCGGTCGCGAGATATGGCAGTTTGGAGGTAAGAAACGCTTGAGAAACTCAAAATTTTCGCAGTTCTGATGCTCGAAACGAATAACTAGAACGGCCTAGGAGAAAAGTACGCATACCGTTGTAATCGGGCGAGTTTCTACTGTCAGATGCAACAGAAATTTTGCGGATTAGTCAATCCGTTCGCGAGATATGGCAGTTTGGAGGAAAGAAACGCTTGAGAAACTCAAAATTTTCGCAGTTCTGATGCTCGACAAGCATAACTAGAACGGTCTAGGGGAAAAGTACGCATACCGTTGTAATCGGGCGACTTTCTACTTTCAGATGCAACAGAAATTTTGCGGATTGGTCAATCCGTTCGCGAGATATGGCAGTTTGTAGGTAAGAAACGCTTGAGAAACTCAACATTTTTGCAGTTCTGATGCTCGAAACGAATAACTAGAACGGCCTAGGGGAAAAGTACGCATACCGTTGTAATCGGGCGAGTTTCTACTTTCAGATGCAACAGAAATTTTGCGGATTGGTCAATCCGTTCGCGAGATATGGCAGTTTGGAGGTAAGAAACGCTTGAGAAACTCAAAATTTTCGCAGTTCTGATGCTCGAAACGAATAACTAGAACGGCCTAGGGGAAAAGTACGCATACCGTTGTAATCGGGCGAGTTTCTACTTTCAGATGCAACAGAAATTTTGCGGATTGGTCAATCCGTTCGCGAGATATGGTAGTTTGGAGGTAAGAAACGGTTGAGAAACTCAAAATTTTCACAGTTCTGATGCTCGAAACGAATAACCAGAACGGCCTAGGGGATAAGTACGCATACCGTTGTAATCGGGCGAGTTTCTACTTTCAGATGCAACAGAAATTTTGCGGATTGGTCAATCCGTTCGCGAGATATGGCCGTTTGGAGGTAAGCAACGCTTGAGAAACCCAAAATTTTCGCAGTTCTCATGCTCGAAACGAATAACTACAACGGCCTAGGGGAAAAGTACGCATACCGTTGTAATCGGGCGAGTTTCTACTTTCAGATGCAACAGAAATTTTGCGGACTGGTCAATCCGTTCGCGAGATATGGCAGTTTGGAGGTAAGAAACGCTTGAGAAACTCAAAATTTTCGCAGTTCTGATGCTCGAAACGAATAACTAGAACGGACTAGGGGAAAAGTACGCATACCGTTGTAATCGGGCGAGTTTCTACTTTCAGATGCAACAGAAATTTTGAGGATTGGTCAATCCGTTCGCGAGATATGGCAGTTTGGAGGTAAGAAACGGTTGAGAAACTCAAAATTTTCACAGTTCTGATGCTCGAAACGAATAACCAGAACGGCCTAGGGGAAAAGTACGCACACCGTTGTACTCGGGCGTGTTTCTACTTTCAGATGAAACAGAAATTTTGCGGATTGGTCAATCCGTTCGCGAGATATGGCAGTTTGTAGGTAAGAAACGCTTGAGAAACTCATCATTTTTGCAGTTCTGATGCTCGAAACGAATAACTAGAACGGCCTAGGGGAAAAGTACGCATACCGTTGTAATCGGGCGAGTTTCTACTTTCAGATGCAACAGAAATTTTGCGGATTGGTCAATCCGTTCGCGAGATATGGCAGTTTGGAGGTAAGAAACGCTTGAGAAACTCAAAATTTTCGCAGTTCTGATGCTCGAAACGAATAACTAGAACGGACTAGGGGAAAAGTACGCATACCGTTGTAATCGGGCGAGTTTCTACTTTCAGATGCAACAGAAATTTTGCGGACTGGTCAATCCGTTCGCGAGATATGGCAGTTTGGAGGTAAGAAACGCTTGAGAAACTCAAAATTTTCGCAGTTCTGATGCTCGAAACGAATAACTAGAACGGCCTAGGGGAAAAGTACGCATACCGTTGTAATCGGGCGAGTTTCTACTTTCAGATGCAACAGAAATTTTGCGGATTGGTCAATCCGTTCGCGAGATATGGCAGTTTGGAGGTAAGAAACGCTTGAGAAACTCAAAATTTTCGCAGTTCTGATGCTCGAAACGAATAACTAGAACAGACTAGGGGAGAAGTACGCATACCGTTGTAATCGGGCGAGTTTCTACTTTCAGATGCAACAGAAATTTTGCGGACTGGTCAATCCGTTCGCGAGATATGGCAGTTTGGAGGTAAGAAACGCTTGAGAAACTCAAAATTTTCGCAGTTCTGATGCTCGAAACGAATAACTAGAACGGCCTAGGGGAAAAGTACGCATACCGTTGTAATCGGGCGAGTTTCTACTTTCAGATGCAACAGAAATTTTGCGGATTGGTCAATCCGTTCGCGAGATATGGCAGTTTGGAGGTAAGCAACGCTTGAGAAACCCAAAAATTTTCGCAGTTCTCATGCTCGAAACGACTAACTACAACGGCCTAGGGGAAAAGTACGCATACCGTTGTAATCGGGCGAGTTTCTACTTTCAGATGCAACAGAAATTTTGCGGATTGGTCAATCCGTTCGCGAGATATGGCAGTTTGGAGGTAAGAAACGCTTGAGAAACTCAAAATTTTCGCAGTTCTGATGCTCGAAACGAATAACTAGAACGGCCTAGGAGAAAAGTACGCATACCGTTGTAATCGGGCCAGTTTCTACTGTCAGATGCAACAGAAATTTTGCGGATTAGTCAATCCGTTCGCGAGATATGGCAGTTTGGAGGAAAGAAACGCTTGAGAAACTCAAAATTTTCGCAGTTCTGATGCTCGACAAGCATAACTAGAACGGTCTAGGGGAAAAGTACGCATACCGTTGTAATCGGGCGACTTTCTACTTTCAGATGCAACAGAAATTTTGCGGATTGGTCAATCCGTTCGCGAGATATGGCAGTTTGTAGGTAAGAAACGCTTGAGAAACTCAACATTTTTGCAGTTCTGATGCTCGAAACGAATAACTAGAACGGCCTAGGGGAAAAGTACGCATACCGTTGTAATCGGGCGAGTTTCTACTTTCAGATGCAACAGAAATTTTGCGGACTGGTCAATCCGTTCGCGAGATATGGCAGTTTGGAGGTAAGAAACGCTTGAGAAACTCAAAATTTTCGCAGTTCTGATGCTCGAAACGAATAACTAGAACGGCCTAGGGGAAAAGTACGCATACCGTTGTAATCGGGCGAGTTTCTACTTTCAGATGCAACAGAAATTTTGCGGATTGGTCAATCCGTTCGCGAGATATGGCAGTTTGGAGGTAAGAAACGCTTGAGAAACTCAAAATTTTCGCAGTTCTGATGCTCGAAACGAATAACTAGAACGGCCTAGGGGAAAAGTACGCACACCGTTGTACTCGGGCGTGTTTCTACTTTCAGATGAAACAGAAATTTTGCGGATTGGTCAATCCGTTCGCGAGATATGGCAGTTTGTAGGTAAGAAACGCTTGAGAAACTCATCATTTTTGCAGTTCTGATGCTCGAAACGAATAACTAGAACGGCCTAGGGGAAAAGTACGCATACCGTTGTAATCGGGCGAGTTTCTACTTTCAGATGCAACAGAAATTTTGCGGATTGGTCAATCCGTTCGCGAGATATGGCAGTTTGGAGGTAAGAAACGCTTGAGAAACTCAAAATTTTCGCAGTTCTGATGCTCGAAACGAATAACTAGAACGGACTAGGGGAAAAGTACGCATACCGTTGTAATCGGGCGAGTTTCTACTTTCAGATGCAACAGAAATTTTGCGGACTGGTCAATCCGTTCGCGAGATATGGCAGTTTGGAGGTAAGAAACGCTTGAGAAACTCAAAATTTTCGCAGTTCTGATGCTCGAAACGAATAACTAGAACGGCCTAGGGGAAAAGTACGCATACCGTTGTAATCGGGCGAGTTTCTACTTTCAGATGCAACAGAAATTTTGCGGATTGGTCAATCCGTTCGCGAGATATGGCAGTTTGGAGGTAAGAAACGCTTGAGAAACTCAAAATTTTCGCAGTTCTGATGCTCGAAACGAATAACTAGAACAGACTAGGGGAGAAGTACGCATACCGTTGTAATCGGGCGAGTTTCTACTTTCAGATGCAACAGAAATTTTGCGGACTGGTCAATCCGTTCGCGAGATATGGCAGTTTGGAGGTAAGAAACGCTTGAGAAACTCAAAATTTTCGCAGTTCTGATGCTCGAAACGAATAACTAGAACGGCCTAGGGGAAAAGTACGCATACCGTTGTAATCGGGCGAGTTTCTACTTTCAGATGCAACAGAAATTTTGCGGATTGGTCAATCCGTTCGCGAGATATGGCAGTTTGGAGGTAAGCAACGCTTGAGAAACCCAAAATTTTCGCAGTTCTCATGCTCGAAACGACTAACTACAACGGCCTAGGGGAAAAGTACGCATACCGTTGTAATCGGGCGAGTTTCTACTTTCAGATGCAACAGAAATTTTGCGGATTGGTCAATCCGTTCGCGAGATATGGCAGTTTGGAGGTAAGAAACGCTTGAGAAACTCAAAATTTTCGCAGTTCTGATGCTCGAAACGAATAACTAGAACGGCCTAGGAGAAAAGTACGCATACCGTTGTAATCGGGCCAGTTTCTACTGTCAGATGCAACAGAAATTTTGCGGATTAGTCAATCCGTTCGCGAGATATGGCAGTTTGGAGGAAAGAAACGCTTGAGAAACTCAAAATTTTCGCAGTTCTGATGCTCGACAAGCATAACTAGAACGGTCTAGGGGAAAAGTACGCATACCGTTGTAATCGGGCGACTTTCTACTTTCAGATGCAACAGAAATTTTGCGGATTGGTCAATCCGTTCGCGAGATATGGCAGTTTGTAGGTAAGAAACGCTTGAGAAACTCAACATTTTTGCAGTTCTGATGCTCGAAACGAATAACTAGAACGGCCTAGGAGAAAAGTACGCATACCGTTGTAATCGGGCGAGTTTCTACTGTCAGATGCAACAGAAATTTTGCGGATTAGTCAATCCGTTCGCGAGATATGGCAGTTTGGAGGAAAGAAACGCTTGAGAAACTCAAAATTTTCGCAGTTCTGATGCTCGACAAGCATAACTAGAACGGTCTAGGGGAAAAGTACGCATACCGTTGTAATCGGGCGACTTTCTACTTTCAGATGCAACAGAAATTTTGCGGATTGGTCAATCCGTTCGCGAGATATGGCAGTTTGTAGGTAAGAAACGCTTGAGAAACTCAACATTTTTGCAGTTCTGATGCTCGAAACGAATAACTAGAACGGCCTAGGGGAAAAGTACGCATACCGTTGTAATCGGGCGAGTTTCTACTTTCAGATGCAACAGAAATTTTGCGGATTGGTCAATTCGTTCGCGAGATATGGCAGTTTGGAGGTAAGAAACGCTTGAGAAACTCAAAATTTTCGCAGTTCTGATGCTCGAAACGAATAACTAGAACGGACTAGGGGAAAAGTACGCATACCGTTGTAATCGGGCGAGTTTCTACTTTCAGATGCAACAGAAATTTTGCGGATTGGTCAATCCGTTCGCGAGATATGGTAGTTTGGAGGTAAGAAACGGTTGAGAAACTCAAAATTTTCACAGTTCTGATGCTCGAAACGAATAACCAGAACGGCCTAGGGGATAAGTACGCATACCGTTGTAATCGGGCGAGTTTCTACTTTCAGATGCAACAGAAATTTTGCGGATTGGTCAATCCGTTCGCGAGATATGGCCGTTTGGAGGTAAGCAACGCTTGAGAAACCCAAAATTTTCGCAGTTCTCATGCTCGAAACGAATAACTACAACGGCCTAGGGGAAAAGTACGCATACCGTTGTAATCGGGCGAGTTTCTACTTTCAGATGCAACAGAAATTTTGCGGATTGGTCAATCCGTTCGCGAGATATGGTAGTTTGGAGGTAAGAAACGGTTGAGAAACTCAAAATTTTCACAGTTCTGATGCTCGAAACGAATAACCAGAACGGCCTAGGGGATAAGTACGCATACCGTTGTAATCGGGCGAGTTTCTACTTTCAGATGCAACAGAAATTTTGCGGATTGGTCAATCCGTTCGCGAGATATGGCCGTTTGGAGGTAAGCAACGCTTGAGAAACCCAAAATTTTCGCAGTTCTCATGCTCGAAACGAATAACTACAACGGCCTAGGGGAAAAGTACGCATACCGTTGTAATCGGGCGAGTTTCTACTTTCGGATGCAACAGAAATTTTGCGGACTGGTCAATCCGTTCGCGAGATATGGCAGTTTGGAGGTAAGAAACGCTTGAGAAACTCAAAATTTTCGCAGTTCTGATGCTCGAAACGAATAACTAGAACGGACTAGGGGAAAAGTACGCATACCGTTGTAATCGGGCGAGTTTCTACTTTCAGATGCAACAGAAATTTTGAGGATTGGTCAATCCGTTCGCGAGATATGGCAGTTTGGAGGTAAGAAACGGTTGAGAAACTCAAAATTTTCACAGTTCTGATGCTCGAAACGAATAACCAGAACGGCCTAGGGGAAAAGTACGCATACCGTTGTACTCGGGCGTGTTTCTACTTTCAGATGAAACAGAAATTTTGCGGATTGGTCAATCCGTTCGCGAGATATGGCAGTTTGGAGGTAAGCAACGCTTGGGAAACCCAAAATTTTCGCAGTTCTCATGCTCGAAACGTATAACTACAACGGCCTAGGGGAAAAGTACGCATACCGTTGTAATCGGGCGAGTTTCTACTTTCAGATGCAACAGAAATTTTGTGGATTGGTCAATCCGGTCGCGAGATATGGCAGTTTGGAGGTAAGAAACGCTTGAGAAACTCAAAATTTTCGCAGTTCTGATGCTCGACAAGCATAACTAGAACGGTCTAGGGGAAAAGTACGCATACCGTTGTAATCGGGCGACTTTCTACTTTCAGATGCAACAGAAATTTTGCGGATTGGTCAATCCGTTCGCGAGATATGGCCGTTTGGAGGTAAGCAACGCTTGAGAAACCCAAAATTTTCGCAGTTCTCATGCTCGAAACGAATAACTACAACGGCCTAGGGGAAAAGTACGCATACCGTTGCAATCGGGCGAGTTTCTACTTTCAGATGCAACAGAAATTTTGCGGACTGGTCAATCCGTTCGCGAGATATGGCAGTTTGGAGGTAAGAAACGCTTGAGAAACTCAAAATTTTCGCAGTTCTGATGCTCGAAACGAATAACTAGAACGGACTAGGGGAAAAGTACGCATACCGTTGTAATCGGGCGAGTTTCTACTTTCAGATGCAACAGAAATTTTGAGGATTGGTCAATCCGTTCGCGAGATATGGCAGTTTGGAGGTAAGAAACGGTTGAGAAACTCAAAATTTTCACAGTTCTGATGCTCGAAACGAATAACCAGAACGGCCTAGGGGAAAAGTACGCATACCGTTGTACTCGGGCGTGTTTCTACTTTCAGATGAAACAGAAATTTTGCGGATTGGTCAATCCGTTCGCGAGATATGGCAGTTTGGAGGTAAGCAACGCTTGGGAAACCCAAAATTTTCGCAGTTCTCATGCTCGAAACGTATAACTACAACGGCCTAGGGGAAAAGTACGCATACCGTTGTAATCGGGCGAGTTTCTACTTTCAGATGCAACAGAAATTTTGTGGATTGGTCAATCCGGTCGCGAGATATGGCAGTTTGGAGGTAAGAAACGCTTGAGAAACTCAAAATTTTCGCAGTTCTGATGCTCGACAAGCATAACTAGAACGGTCTAGGGGAAAAGTACGCATACCGTTGTAATCGGGCGACTTTCTACTTTCAGATGCAACAGAAATTTTGCGGATTGGTCAATCCGTTCGCGAGATATGGCAGTTTGTAGGTAAGAAACGCTTGAGAAACTCATCATTTTTGCAGTTCTGATGCTCGAAACGAATAACTAGAACGGCCTAGGGGAAAAGTACGCATACCGTTGTAATCGGGCGAGTTCCTACTTCCATATGCAACAGAAATTTTGCGGATTGGTCAATCCGTTCGCGAGATATGGCAGTTTGGAGGTAAGAAACGCTTGAGAAACTCAAAATTTTCGCAGTTCTGATGCTCGAAACGAATAACTAGAACGGACTAGGGGAAAAGTACGCATACCGTTGTAATCGGGCGAGTTTCTACTTTCAGATGCAACAGAAATTTTGCGGATTGGTCAATCCGTTCGCGAGATATGGTAGTTTGGAGGTAAGAAACGGTTGAGAAACTCAAAACTTTCACAGTTCTGATGCTCGAAACGAATAACCAGAACGGCCTAGGGGATAAGTAAGCATACCGTTGTAATCGGGCGAGTTTCTACTTTCAGATGCAACAGAAATTTTGCGGATTGGTCAATCCGTTCGCGAGATATGGCAGTTTGGAGGTAAGCAACGCTTGAGAAACCCAAAATTTTCGCAGTTCTCATGCTCGAAACGAATAACTACAACGGCCTAGGGGAAAAGTACGCATACCGTTGTAATCGGGCGAGTTTCTACTTTCAGATGCAACAGAAATTTTGCGGATTGGTCAATCCGTTCGCGAGATATGGCAGTTTGGAGGTAAGAAACGCTTGAGAAACTCAAAATTTTCGCAGTTCTGATGCTCGAAACGAATAACTAGAACGGACTAGGGGAAAAGTACGCATACCGTTGTAATCGGGCGACTTTCTACTTTCAGATGCAACAGAAATTTTGCGGATTGGTCAATCCGTTCGCGAGATATGGCAGTTTGTAGGTAAGAAACGCTTGAGAAACTCATCATTTTTGCAGTTCTGATGCTCGAAACGAATAACTAGAACGGCCTAGGGGAAAAGTACGCATACCGTTGTAATCGGGCGAGTTTCTACTTTCAGATGCAACAGAAATTTTGCGGATTGGTCAATCCGTTCGCGAGATATGGCAGTTTGGAGGTAAGAAACGCTTGAGAAACTCAAAATTTTCGCAGTTCTGATGCTCGAAACGAATAACTAGAACGGACTAGGGGAAAAGTACGCATACCGTTGTAATCGGGCGAGTTTCTACTTTCAGATGCAACAGAAATTTTGCGGATTGGTCAATCCGTTCGCGAGATATGGTAGTTTGGAGGTAAGAAACGGTTGAGAAACTCAAAATTTTCACAGTTCTGATGCTCGAAACGAATAACCAGAACGGCCTAGGGGATAAGTAAGCATACCGTTGTAATCGGGCGAGTTTCTACTTTCAGATGCAACAGAAATTTTGCGGATTGGTCAATCCGTTCGCGAGATATGGCAGTTTGGAGGTAAGCAACGCTTGAGAAACCCAAAATTTTCGCAGTTCTCATGCTCGAAACGAATAACTACAACGGCCTAGGGGAAAAGTACGCATACCGTTGTAATCGGGCGAGTTTCTACTTTCAGATGCAACAGAAATTTTGCGGATTGGTCAATCCGTTCGCGAGATATGGCAGTTTGGAGGTAAGAAACGCTTGAGAAACTCAAAATTTTCGCAGTTCTGATGCTCGAAACGAAGAACTAGAACGGACTAGGGGAAAAGTACGCATACCGTTGTAATCGGGCGAGTTTCTACTTTCAGATGCAACAGAAATTTTGAGGATTGGTCAATCCGTTCGCGAGATATGGCAGTTTGGAGGTAAGAAACGGTTGAGAAACTCAAAATTTTCACAGTTCTGATGCTCGAAACGAATAACCAGAACGGCCTAGGGGAAAAGTACGCATACCGTTGTACTCGGGCGAGTTTCTACTTTCAGATGAAACCGAAATTTTGCGGATTGGTCAATCCGTTCGCGAGATATGGCAGTTTGGAGGTAAGCAACGCTTGGGAAACCCAAAATTTTCGCAGTTCTCATGCTCGAAACGTATAACTACAACGGCCTAGGGGAAAAGTACGCATACCGTTGTAATCGGGCGAGTTTCTACTTTCAGATGCAACAGAAATTTTGCGGATTGGTCAATCCGTTCGCGAGATATGGCAGTTTGGAGGTAAGAAACGCTTGAGAAACTCAAAATTTTCGCAGTTCTGATGCTCGAAACGAATAACTAGAACGGACTAGGGGAAAAGTACGCATACCGTTGTAATCGGGCGAGTTTCTACTTTCAGATGCAACAGAAATTTTGAGGATTGGTCAATCCGTTCGCGAGATATGGCAGTTTGGAGGTAAGAAACGGTTGAGAAACTCAAAATTTTCACAGTTCTGATGCTCGAAACGAATAACCAGAACGGCCTAGGGGAAAAGTACGCATACCGTTGTACTCGGGCGAGTTTCTACTTTCAGATGAAACAGAAATTTTGCGGATTGGTCAATCCGTTCGCGAGATATGGCAGTTTGGAGGTAAGCAACGCTTGGGAAACCCAAAATTTTCGCAGTTCTCATGCTCGAAACGTATAACTACAACGGCCTAGGGGAAAAGTACGCATACCGTTGTAATCGGGCGAGTTTCTACTTTCAGATGCAACAGAAATTTTGTGGATTGGTCAATCCGGTCGCGAGATATGGCAGTTTGGAGGTAAGAAACGCTTGAGAAACTCAAAATTTTCGCAGTTCTGATGCTCGAAACGAATAACTAGAACGGCCTAGGAGAAAAGTACGCATACCGTTGTAATCGGGCGAGTTTCTACTGTCAGATGCAACAGAAATTTTGCGGATTAGTCAATCCGTTCGCGAGATATGGCAGTTTGGAGGAAAGAAACGCTTGAGAAACTCAAAATTTTCGCAGTTCTGATGCTCGACAAGCATAACTAGAACGGTCTAGGGGAAAAGTACGCATACCGTTGTAATCGGGCGACTTTCTACTTTCAGATGCAACAGAAATTTTGCGGATTGGTCAATCCGTTCGCGAGATATGGCAGTTTGTAGGTAAGAAACGCTTGAGAAACTCAACATTTTTGCAGTTCTGATGCTCGAAACGAATAACTAGAACGGCCTAGGGGAAAAGTACGCATACCGTTGTAATCGGGCGAGTTTCTACTTTCAGATGCAACAGAAATTTTGCGGATTGGTCAATCCGTTCGCGAGATATGGCAGTTTGGAGGTAAGAAACGCTTGAGAAACTCAAAATTTTCGCAGTTCTGATGCTCGAAACGAATAACTAGAACGGACTAGGGGAAAAGTACGCATACCGTTGTAATCGGGCGAGTTTCTACTTTCAGATGCAACAGAAATTTTGCGGATTGGTCAATCCGTTCGCGAGATATGGTAGTTTGGAGGTAAGAAACGGTTGAGAAACTCAAAATTTTCACAGTTCTGATGCTCGAAACGAATAACCAGAACGGCCTAGGGGATAAGTACGCATACCGTTGTAATCGGGCGAGTTTCTACTTTCAGATGCAACAGAAATTTTGCGGATTGGTCAATCCGTTCGCGAGATATGGCCGTTTGGAGGTAAGCAACGCTTGAGAAACCCAAAATTTTCGCAGTTCTGATGCTCGACAAGCATAACTAGAACGGTCTAGGGGAAAAGTACGCATACCGTTGTAATCGGGCGACTTTCTACTTTCAGATGCAACAGAAATTTTGCGGATTGGTCAATCCGTTCGCGAGATATGGCAGTTTGTAGGTAAGAAACGCTTGAGAAACTCAACATTTTTGCAGTTCTGATGCTCGAAACGAATAACTAGAACGGCCTAGGGGAAAAGTACGCATACCGTTGTAATCGGGCGAGTTTCTACTTTCAGATGCAACAGAAATTTTGCGGATTGGTCAATCCGTTCGCGAGATATGGCAGTTTGGAGGTAAGAAACGCTTGAGAAACTCAAAATTTTCACAGTTCTGATGCTCGAAACGAATAACCAGAACGGCCTAGGGGAAAAGTACGCATACCGTTGTACTCGGGCGTGTTTCTACTTTCAGATGAAACAGAAATTTTGCGGATTGGTCAATCCGTTCGCGAGATATGGCAGTTTGGAGGTAAGCAACGCTTGGGAAACCCAAAATTTTCGCAGTTCTCATGCTCGAAACGTATAACTACAACGGCCTAGGGGAAAAGTACGCATACCGTTGTAATCGGGCGAGTTTCTACTTTCAGATGCAACAGAAATTTTGCGGATTGGTCAATCCGTTCGCGAGATATGGCAGTTTGGAGGTAAGAAACGGTTGAGAAACTCAAAATTTTCACAGTTCTGATGCTCGAAACGAATAACCAGAACGGCCTAGGGGATAAGTACGCATACCGTTGTAATCGGGCGAGTTTCTACTTTCAGATGCAACAGAAATTTTGCGGATTGGTCAATCCGTTCGCGAGATATGGCCGTTTGGAGGTAAGCAACGCTTGAGAAACCCAAAATTTTTGCAGTTCTGATGCTCGAAACGAATAACTAGAACGGCCTAGGGGAAAAGTACGCATACCGTTGTAATCGGGCGAGTTTCTACTTTCAGATGCAACAGAAATTTTGCGGATTGGTCAATCCGTTCGCGAGATATGGCATTTTGGAGGTAAGAAACGCTTGAGAAACTCAAAATTTTCGCAGTTCTGATGCTCGAAACGAATAACTAGAACGGACTAGGGGAAAAGTACGCATACCGTTGTAATCGGGCGAGTTTCTACTTTCAGATGCAACAGAAATTTTGCGGATTGGTCAATCCGTTCGCGAGATATGGTAGTTTGGAGGTAAGAAACGGTTGAGAAACTCAAAATTTTCACAGTTCTGATGCTCGAAACGAATAACCAGAACGGCCTAGGGGATAAGTACGCATACCGTTGTAATCGGGCGAGTTTCTACTTTCAGATGCAACAGAAATTTTGCGGATTGGTCAATCCGTTCGCGAGATATGGCCGTTTGGAGGTAAGCAACGCTTGAGAAACCCAAAATTTTCGCAGTTCTCATGCTCGAAACGAATAACTACAACGGCCTAGGGGAAAAGTACGCATACCGTTGTAATCGGGCGAGTTTCTACTTTCAGATGCAACAGAAATTTTGCGGACTGGTCAATCCGTTCGCGAGATATGGCAGTTTGGAGGTAAGAAACGCTTGAGAAACTCAAAATTTTCGCAGTTCTGATGCTCGAAACGAATAACTAGAACGGACTAGGGGAAAAGTACGCATACCGTTGTAATCGGGCGAGTTTCTACTTTCAGATGCAACAGAAATTTTGAGGATTGGTCAATCCGTTCGCGAGATATGGCAGTTTGGAGGTAAGAAACGGTTGAGAAACTCAAAATTTTCACAGTTCTGATGCTCGAAACGAATAACCAGAACGGCCTAGGGGAAAAGTACGCATACCGTTGTACTCGGGCGTGTTTCTACTTTCAGATGAAACAGAAATTTTGCGGATTGGTCAATCCGTTCGCGAGATATGGCAGTTTGGAGGTAAGCAACGCTTGGGAAACCCAAAATTTTCGCAGTTCTCATGCTCGAAACGTATAACTACAACGGCCTAGGGGAAAAGTACGCATACCGTTGTAATCGGGCGAGTTTCTACTTTCAGATGCAACAGAAATTTTGTGGATTGGTCAATCCGGTCGCGAGATATGGCAGTTTGGAGGTAAGAAACGCTTGAGAAACTCAAAATTTTCGCAGTTCTGATGCTCGAAACGAAAAACTAGAACGGCCTAGGAGAAAAGTACGCATACCGTTGTAATCGGGCGAGTTTCTACTGTCAGATGCAACAGAAATTTTGCGGATTAGTCAATCCGTTCGCGAGATATGGCAGTTTGGAGGAAAGAAACGCTTGAGAAACTCAAAATTTTCGCAGTTCTGATGCTCGACAAGCATAACTAGAACGGTCTAGGGGAAAAGTACGCATACCGTTGTAATCGGGCGACTTTCTACTTTCAGATGCAACAGAAATTTTGCGGATTGGTCAATCCGTTCGCGAGATATGGCAGTTTGTAGGTAAGAAACGCTTGAGAAACTCAACATTTTTGCAGTTCTGATGCTCGAAACGAATAACTAGAACGGCCTAGGGGAAAAGTACGCATACCGTTGTAATCGGGCGCGTTTCTACTTTCAGATGCAACAGAAATTTTGCGGATTGGTCAATCCGTTCGCGAGATATGGCAGTTTGGAGGTAAGAAACGCTTGAGAAACTCAAAATTTTCGCAGTTCTGATGCTCGAAACGAATAACTAGAACGGACTAGGGGAAAAGTACGCATACCGTTGTAATCGGGCGAGTTTCTACTTTCAGATGCAACAGAAATTTTGCGGATTGGTCAATCCGTTCGCGAGATATGGTAGTTTGGAGGTAAGAAACGGTTGAGAAACTCAAAATTTTCACAGTTCTGATGCTCGAAACGAATAACCAGAACGGCCTAGGGGATAAGTACGCATACCGTTGTAATCGGGCGAGTTTCTACTTTCAGATGCAACAGAAATTTTGCGGATTGGTCAATCCGTTCGCGAGATATGGCCGTTTGGAGGTAAGAAACGCTTGAGAAACTCAAAATTTTCGCAGTTCTGATGCTCGAAACGAAAAACTAGAACGGCCTAGGAGAAAAGTACGCATACCGTTGTAATCGGGCGAGTTTCTACTGTCAGATGCAACAGAAATTTTGCGGATTAGTCAATCCGTTCGCGAGATATGGCAGTTTGGAGGAAAGAAACGCTTGAGAAACTCAAAATTTTCGCAGTTCTGATGCCCGAAACGAATAACTAGAACGGACTAGGGGAAAAGTACGCATACCGTTGTAATCGGGCGAGTTTCTACTTTCAGATGCAACAGAAATTTTGAGGATTGGTCAATCCGTTCGCGAGATATGGCAGTTTGGAGGTAAGAAACGGTTGAGAAACTCAAAATTTTCACAGTTCTGATGCTCGAAACGAATAACCAGAACGGCCTAGGGGAAAAGTACGCATACCGTTGTAATCGGGCGAGTTTCTACTTTCAGATGCAACAGAAACTTTGCGGATTGGTCAATCCGTTCGCGAGATATGGCAGTTTGGAGGTAAGAAACGCTTGAGAAACTCAAAATTTTCGCAGTTCTGATGCTCGAAACGAATAACTAGAACGGACTAGGGGAAAAGTACGCATACCGTTGTAATCGGGCGAGTTTCTACTTTCAGATGCAACAGAAATTTTGCGGATTGGTCAATCCGTTCGCGAGATATGGTAGTTTGGAGGTAAGAAACGGTTGAGAAACTCAAAATTTTCGCAGTTCTGATGCTCGAAACGAATAACTAGAACGGACTAGGGGAAAAGTACGCATACCGTTGTAATCGGGCGAGTTTCTACTTTCAGATGCAACAGAAATTTTGCGGATTGGTCAATCCGTTCGCGAGATATGGTAGTTTGGAGGTAAGAAACGGTTGAGAAACTCAAAATTTTCACAGTTCTGATGCTCGAAACGAATAACCAGAACGGCCTAGGGGATAAGTACGCATACCGTTGTAATCGGGCGAGTTTCTACTTTCAGATGCAACAGAAATTTTGCGGATTGGTCAATCCGTTCGCGAGATATGGCCGTTTGGAGGTAAGCAACGCTTGAGAAACCCAAAATTTTCGCAGTTCTCATGCTCGAAACGAATAACTACAACGGCCTAGGGGAAAAGTACGCATACCGTTGTAATCGGGCGAGTTTCTACTTTCAGATGCAACAGAAATTTTGCGGACTGGTCAATCCGTTCGCGAGATATGGCAGTTTGGAGGTAAGAAACGCTTGAGAAACTCAAAATTTTCGCAGTTCTGATGCTCGAAACGAATAACTAGAACGGACTAGGGGAAAAGTACGCATACCGTTGTAATCGGGCGAGTTTCTACTTTCAGATGCAACAGAAATTTTGAGGATTGGTCAATCCGTTCGCGAGATATGGCAGTTTGGAGGTAAGAAACGGTTGAGAAACTCAAAATTTTCACAGTTCTGATGCTCGAAACGAATAACCAGAACGGCCTAGGGGAAAAGTACGCATACCGTTGTAATCGGGCGAGTTTCTACTTTCAGATGCAACAGAAACTTTGCGGATTGGTCAATCCGTTCGCGAGATATGGCAGTTTGGAGGTAAGAAACGCTTGAGAAACTCAAAATTTTCGCAGTTCTGATGCTCGAAACGAATAACTAGAACGGACTAGGGGAAAAGTACGCATACCGTTGTAATCGGGCGAGTTTCTACTTTCAGATGCAACAGAAATTTTGCGGATTGGTCAATCCGTTCGCGAGATATGGTAGTTTGGAGGTAAGAAACGGTTGAGAAACTCAAAATTTTCGCAGTTCTGATGCTCGAAACGAATAACTAGAACGGACTAGGGGAAAAGTACGCATACCGTTGTAATCGGGCGAGTTTCTACTTTCAGATGCAACAGAAATTTTGCGGATTGGTCAATCCGTTCGCGAGATATGGTAGTTTGGAGGTAAGAAACGGTTGAGAAACTCAAAATTTTCACAGTTCTGATGCTCGAAACGAATAACCAGAACGGCCTAGGGGATAAGTACGCATACCGTTGTAATCGGGCGAGTTTCTACTTTCAGATGCAACAGAAATTTTGCGGATTGGTCAATCCGTTCGCGAGATATGGCCGTTTGGAGGTAAGCAACGCTTGAGAAACCCAAAATTTTCGCAGTTCTCATGCTCGAAACGAATAACTACAACGGCCTAGGGGAAAAGTACGCATACCGTTGTAATCGGGCGAGTTTCTACTTTCAGATGCAACAGAAATTTTGCGGACTGGTCAATCCGTTCGCGAGATATGGCAGTTTGGAGGTAAGAAACGCTTGAGAAACTCAAAATTTTCGCAGTTCTGATGCTCGAAACGAATAACTAGAACGGACTAGGGGAAACGTACGCATACCGTTGTAATCGGGCGAGTTTCTACTTTCAGATGCAACAGAAATTTTGAGGATTGGTCAATCCGTTCGCGAGATATGGCAGTTTGGAGGTAAGAAACGGTTGAGAAACTCAAAATTTTCACAGTTCTGATGCTCGAAACGAATAACCAGAACGGCCTAGGGGAAAAGTACGCATACCGTTGTACTCGGGCGTGTTTCTACTTTCAGATGAAACAGAAATTTTGCGGATTGGTCAATCCGTTCGCGAGATATGGCAGTTTGGAGGTAAGAAACGCTTGAGAAACTCAAAATTTTCGCAGTTCTGATGCTCGAAACGAAAAACTAGAACGGCCTAGGAGAAAAGTACGCATACCGTTGTAATCGGGCGAGTTTCTACTGTCAGATGCAACAGAAATTTTGCGGATTAGTCAATCCGTTCGCGAGATATGGCAGTTTGGAGGAAAGAAACGCTTGAGAAACTCAAAATTTTCGCAGTTCTGATGCCCGAAACGAATAACTAGAACGGACTAGGGGAAAAGTACGCATACCGTTGTAATCGGGCGAGTTTCTACTTTCAGATGCAACAGAAATTTTGAGGATTGGTCAATCCGTTCGCGAGATATGGCAGTTTGGAGGTAAGAAACGGTTGAGAAACTCAAAATTTTCACAGTTCTGATGCTCGAAACGAATAACCAGAACGGCCTAGGGGAAAAGTACGCATACCGTTGTAATCGGGCGAGTTTCTACTTTCAGATGCAACAGAAACTTTGCGGATTGGTCAATCCGTTCGCGAGATATGGCAGTTTGGAGGTAAGAAACGCTTGAGAAACTCAAAATTTTCGCAGTTCTGATGCTCGAAACGAATAACTAGAACGGACTAGGGGAAAAGTACGCATACCGTTGTAATCGGGCGAGTTTCTACTTTCAGATGCAACAGAAATTTTGCGGATTGGTCAATCCGTTCGCGAGATATGGTAGTTTGGAGGTAAGAAACGGTTGAGAAACTCAAAATTTTCGCAGTTCTGATGCTCGAAACGAATAACTAGAACGGACTAGGGGAAAAGTACGCATACCGTTGTAATCGGGCGAGTTTCTACTTTCAGATGCAACAGAAATTTTGCGGATTGGTCAATCCGTTCGCGAGATATGGTAGTTTGGAGGTAAGAAACGGTTGAGAAACTCAAAATTTTCACAGTTCTGATGCTCGAAACGAATAACCAGAACGGCCTAGGGGATAAGTACGCATACCGTTGTAATCGGGCGAGTTTCTACTTTCAGATGCAACAGAAATTTTGCGGATTGGTCAATCCGTTCGCGAGATATGGCCGTTTGGAGGTAAGCAACGCTTGAGAAACCCAAAATTTTCGCAGTTCTCATGCTCGAAACGAATAACTACAACGGCCTAGGGGAAAAGTACGCATACCGTTGTAATCGGGCGAGTTTCTACTTTCAGATGCAACAGAAATTTTGCGGACTGGTCAATCCGTTCGCGAGATATGGCAGTTTGGAGGTAAGAAACGCTTGAGAAACTCAAAATTTTCGCAGTTCTGATGCTCGAAACGAATAACTAGAACGGACTAGGGGAAAAGTACGCATACCGTTGTAATCGGGCGAGTTTCTACTTTCAGATGCAACAGAAATTTTGAGGATTGGTCAATCCGTTCGCGAGATATGGCAGTTTGGAGGTAAGAAACGGTTGAGAAACTCAAAATTTTCACAGTTCTGATGCTCGAAACGAATAACCAGAACGGCCTAGGGGAAAAGTACGCATACCGTTGTACTCGGGCGTGTTTCTACTTTCAGATGAAACAGAAATTTTGCGGATTGGTCAATCCGTTCGCGAGATATGGCAGTTTGGAGGTAAGAAACGCTTGAGAAACTCAAAATTTTCGCAGTTCTGATGCTCGAAACGAAAAACTAGAACGGCCTAGGAGAAAAGTACGCATACCGTTGTAATCGGGCGAGTTTCTACTGTCAGATGCAACAGAAATTTTGCGGATTAGTCAATCCGTTCGCGAGATATGGCAGTTTGGAGGAAAGAAACGCTTGAGAAACTCAAAATTTTCGCAGTTCTGATGCTCGACAAGCATAACTAGAACGGTCTAGGGGAAAAGTACGCATACCGTTGTAATCGGGCGAGTTTCTACTTTCAGATGCAACAGAAATTTTGCGGATTGGTCAATCCGTTCGCGAGATATGGTAGTTTGGAGGTAAGAAACGGTTGAGAAACTCAAAATTTTCACAGTTCTGATGCTCGAAACGAATAACCAGAACGGCCTAGGGGATAAGTACGCATACCGTTGTAATCGGGCGAGTTTCTACTTTCAGATGCAACAGAAATTTTGCGGATTGGTCAATCCGTTCGCGAGATATGGCCGTTTGGAGGTAAGCAACGCTTGAGAAACCCAAAATTTTCGCAGTTCTCCTGCTCGAAACGAATAACTACAACGGCCTAGGGGAAAAGTACGCATACCGTTGTAATCGGGCGAGTTTCTACTTTCAGATGCAACAGAAATTTTGCGGACTGGTCAATCCGTTCGCGAGATATGGCAGTTTGGAGGTAAGAAACGCTTGAGAAACTCAAAATTTTCGCAGTTCTGATGCTCGAAACGAATAACTAGAACGGACTAGGGGAAAAGTACGCATACCGTTGTAATCGGGCGAGTTTCTACTTTCAGATGCAACAGAAATTTTGAGGATTGGTCAATCCGTTCGCGAGATATGGCAGTTTGGAGGTAAGAAACGGTTGAGAGACTCAAAATTTTCACAGTTCTGATGCTCGAAACGAATAACCAGAACGGCCTAGGGGAAAAGTACGCATACCGTTGTACTCGGGCGTGTTTCTACTTTCAGATGAAACAGAAATTTTGCGGATTGGTCAATCCGTTCGCGAGATATGGCAGTTTGGAGGTAAGCAACGCTTGGGAAACCCAAAATTTTCGCAGTTCTCATGCTCGAAACGTATAACTACAACGGCCTAGGGGAAAAGTACGCATACCGTTGTAATCGGGCGAGTTTCTACTTTCAGATGCAACAGAAATTTTGTGGATTGGTCAATCCGGTCGCGAGATATGGCAGTTTGGAGGTAAGAAACGCTTGAGAAACTCAAAATTTTCGCAGTTCTGATGCTCGAAACGAAAAACTAGAACAGCCTAGGAGAAAAGTACGCATACCGTTGTAATCGGGCGAGTTTCTACTTTCAGATGCAACAGAAACTTTGCGGATTGGTCAATCCGTTCGCGAGATATGGCAGTTTGGAGGTAAGAAACGCTTGAGAAACTCAAAATTTTCGCAGTTCTGATGCTCGAAACGAATAACTAGAACGGACTAGGGGAAAAGTACGCATACCGTTGTAATCGGGCGAGTTTCTACTTTCAGATGCAACAGAAATTTTGCGGATTGGTCAATCCGTTCGCGAGATATGGTAGTTTGGAGGTAAGAAACGGTTGAGAAACTCAAAATTTTCGCAGTTCTGATGCTCGAAACGAATAACTAGAACGGACTAGGGGAAAAGTACGCATACCGTTGTAATCGGGCGAGTTTCTACTTTCAGATGCAACAGAAATTTTGCGGATTGGTCAATCCGTTCGCGAGATATGGTAGTTTGGAGGTAAGAAACGGTTGAGAAACTCAAAATTTTCACAGTTCTGATGCTCGAAACGAATAACCAGAACGGCCTAGGGGATAAGTACGCATACCGTTGTAATCGGGCGAGTTTCTACTTTCAGATGCAACAGAAATTTTGCGGATTGGTCAATCCGTTCGCGAGATATGGCCGTTTGGAGGTAAGCAACGCTTGAGAAACCCAAAATTTTCGCAGTTCTCATGCTCGAAACGAATAACTACAACGGCCTAGGGGAAAAGTACGCATACCGTTGTAATCGGGCGAGTTTCTACTTTCAGATGCAACAGAAATTTTGCGGACTGGTCAATCCGTTCGCGAGATATGGCAGTTTGGAGGTAAGAAACGCTTGAGAAACTCAAAATTTTCGCAGTTCTGATGCTCGAAACGAATAACTAGAACGGACTAGGGGAAAAGTACGCATACCGTTGTAATCGGGCGAGTTTCTACTTTCAGATGCAACAGAAATTTTGAGGATTGGTCAATCCGTTCGCGAGATATGGCAGTTTGGAGGTAAGAAACGGTTGAGAAACTCAAAATTTTCACAGTTCTGATGCTCGAAACGAATAACCAGAACGGCCTAGGGGAAAAGTACGCATACCGTTGTACTCGGGCGTGTTTCTACTTTCAGATGAAACAGAAATTTTGCGGATTGGTCAATCCGTTCGCGAGATATGGCAGTTTGGAGGTAAGAAACGCTTGAGAAACTCAAAATTTTCGCAGTTCTGATGCTCGAAACGAAAAACTAGAACGGCCTAGGAGAAAAGTACGCATACCGTTGTAATCGGGCGAGTTTCTACTGTCAGATGCAACAGAAATTTTGCGGATTAGTCAATCCGTTCGCGAGATATGGCAGTTTGGAGGAAAGAAACGCTTGAGAAACTCAAAATTTTCGCAGTTCTGATGCTCGACAAGCATAACTAGAACGGTCTAGGGGAAAAGTACGCATACCGTTGTAATCGGGCGAGTTTCTACTTTCAGATGCAACAGAAATTTTGCGGATTGGTCAATCCGTTCGCGAGATATGGTAGTTTGGAGGTAAGAAACGGTTGAGAAACTCAAAATTTTCACAGTTCTGATGCTCGAAACGAATAACCAGAACGGCCTAGGGGATAAGTACGCATACCGTTGTAATCGGGCGAGTTTCTACTTTCAGATGCAACAGAAATTTTGCGGATTGGTCAATCCGTTCGCGAGATATGGCCGTTTGGAGGTAAGCAACGCTTGAGAAACCCAAAATTTTCGCAGTTCTCCTGCTCGAAACGAATAACTACAACGGCCTAGGGGAAAAGTACGCATACCGTTGTACTCGGGCGTGTTTCTACTTTCAGATGAAACAGAAATTTTGCGGATTGGTCAATCCGTTCGCGAGATATGGCAGTTTGGAGGTAAGCAACGCTTGGGAAACCCAAAATTTTCGCAGTTCTCATGCTCGAAACGTATAACTACAACGGCCTAGGGGAAAAGTACGCATACCGTTGTAATCGGGCGAGTTTCTACTTTCAGATGCAACAGAAATTTTGTGGATTGGTCAATCCGGTCGCGAGATATGGCAGTTTGGAGGTAAGAAACGCTTGAGAAACTCAAAATTTTCGCAGTTCTGATGCTCGAAACGAAAAACTAGAACAGCCTAGGAGAAAAGTACGCATACCGTTGTAATCGGGCGAGTTTCTACTTTCAGATGCAACAGAAATTTTGCGGATTGGTCAATCCGTTCGCGAGATATGGTAGTTTGGAGGTAAGAAACGGTTGAGAAACTCAAAATTTTCACAGTTCTGATGCTCGAAACGAATAACCAGACCGGCCTAGGGGATAAGTACGCATACCGTTGTAATCGGGCGAGTTTCTACTTTCAGATGCAACAGAAATTTTGCGGATTGGTCAATCCGTTCGCGAGATATGGCCGTTTGGAGGTAAGCAACGCTTGAGAAACCCAAAATTTTCGCAGTTCTCATGCTCGAAACGAATAACTACAACGGCCTAGGGGAAAAGTACGCATACCGTTGTAATCGGGCGAGTTTCTACTTTCAGATGCAACAGAAATTTTGCGGCCTGGTCAATCCGTTCGCGAGATATGGCAGTTTGGAGGTAAGAAACGCTTGAGAAACTCAAAATTTTCGCAGTTCTGATGCTCGAAACGAATAACCAGAACGGCCTAGGGGAAAAGTACGCATACCGTTGTACTCGGGCGTGTTTCTACTTTCAGATGAAACAGAAATTTTGCGGATTGGTCAATCCGTTCGCGAGATATGGCAGTTTGGAGGTAAGAAACGCTTGAGAAACTCAAAATTTTCGCAGTTCTGATGCTCGAAACGAAAAACTAGAACGGCCTAGGAGAAAAGTACGCATACCGTTGTAATCGGGCGAGTTTCTACTGTCAGATGCAACAGAAATTTTGCGGATTAGTCAATCCGTTCGCGAGATATGGCAGTTTGGAGGAAAGAAACGCTTGAGAAACTCAAAATTTTCGCAGTTCTGATGCTCGACAAGCATAACTAGAACGGTCTAGGGGAAAAGTACGCATACCGTTGTAATCGGGCGAGTTTCTACTTTCAGATGCAACAGAAATTTTGCGGATTGGTCAATCCGTTCGCGAGATATGGTAGTTTGGAGGTAAGAAACGGTTGAGAAACTCAAAATTTTCACAGTTCTGATGCTCGAAACGAATAACCAGAACGGCCTAGGGGATAAGTACGCATACCGTTGTAATCGGGCGAGTTTCTACTTTCAGATGCAACAGAAATTTTGCGGATTGGTCAATCCGTTCGCGAGATATGGCCGTTTGGAGGTAAGCAACGCTTGAGAAACCCAAAATTTTCGCAGTTCTCCTGCTCGAAACGAATAACTACAACGGCCTAGGGGAAAAGTACGCATACCGTTGTAATCGGGCGAGTTTCTACTTTCAGATGCAACAGAAATTTTGCGGACTGGTCAATCCGTTCGCGAGATATGGCAGTTTGGAGGTAAGAAACGCTTGAGAAACTCAAAATTTTCGCAGTTCTGATGCTCGAAACGAATAACTAGAACGGACTAGGGGAAAAGTACGCATACCGTTGTAATCGGGCGAGTTTCTACTTTCAGATGCAACAGAAATTTTGAGGATTGGTCAATCCGTTCGCGAGATATGGCAGTTTGGAGGTAAGAAACGGTTGAGAGACTCAAAATTTTCACAGTTCTGATGCTCGAAACGAATAACCAGAACGGCCTAGGGGAAAAGTACGCATACCGTTGTACTCGGGCGTGTTTCTACTTTCAGATGAAACAGAAATTTTGCGGATTGGTCAATCCGTTCGCGAGATATGGCAGTTTGGAGGTAAGCAACGCTTGGGAAACCCAAAATTTTCGCAGTTCTCATGCTCGAAACGTATAACTACAACGGCCTAGGGGAAAAGTACGCATACCGTTGTAATCGGGCGAGTTTCTACTTTCAGATGCAACAGAAATTTTGTGGATTGGTCAATCCGGTCGCGAGATATGGCAGTTTGGAGGTAAGAAACGCTTGAGAAACTCAAAATTTTCGCAGTTCTGATGCTCGAAACGAAAAACTAGAACAGCCTAGGAGAAAAGTACGCATACCGTTGTAATCGGGCGAGTTTCTACTTTCAGATGCAACAGAAATTTTGCGGATTGGTCAATCCGTTCGCGAGATATGGTAGTTTGGAGGTAAGAAACGGTTGAGAAACTCAAAATTTTCACAGTTCTGATGCTCGAAACGAATAACCAGACCGGCCTAGGGGATAAGTACGCATACCGTTGTAATCGGGCGAGTTTCTACTTTCAGATGCAACAGAAATTTTGCGGATTGGTCAATCCGTTCGCGAGATATGGCCGTTTGGAGGTAAGCAACGCTTGAGAAACCCAAAATTTTCGCAGTTCTCATGCTCGAAACGAATAACTACAACGGCCTAGGGGAAAAGTACGCATACCGTTGTAATCGGGCGAGTTTCTACTTTCAGATGCAACAGAAATTTTGCGGACTGGTCAATCCGTTCGCGAGATATGGCAGTTTGGAGGTAAGAAACGCTTGAGAAACTCAAAATTTTCGCAGTTCTGATGCTCGAAACGAATAACTAGAACGGACTAGGGGAAAAGTACGCATACCGTTGTAATCGGGCGAGTTTCTACTTTCAGATGCAACAGAAATTTTGCGGATTGGTCAATCCGTTCGCGAGATATGGTAGTTTGGAGGTAAGAAACGGTTGAGAAACTCAAAATTTTCACAGTTCTGATGCTCGAAACGAATAACCAGAACGGCCTAGGGGATAAGTACGCATACCGTTGTAATCGGGCGAGTTTCTACTTTCTGATGCAACAGAAATTTTGCGGATTGGTCAATCCGTTCGCGAGATATGGCCGTTTGGAGGTAAGCAACGCTTGAGAAACCCAAAATTTTCGCAGTTCTCATGCTCGAAACGAATAACTACAACGGCCTAGGGGAAAAGTACGCATACCGTTGTAATCGGGCGAGTTTCTACTTTCAGATGCAACAGAAATTTTGCGGACTGGTCAATCCGTTCGCGAGATATGGCAGTTTGGAGGTAAGAAACGCTTGAGAAACTCAAAATTTTCGCAGTTCTGATGCTCGAAACGAATAACTAGAACGGACTAGGGGAAAAGTACGCATATCGTTGGAATCGGGCGAGTTTCTACTTTCAGATGCAACAGAAATTTTGAGGATTGGTCAATCCGTTCGCGAGATATGGCAGTTTGGAGGTAAGAAACGGTTGAGAAACTCAAAATTTTCACAGTTCTGATGCTCGAAACGAATAACCAGAACGGCCTGGGGGAAAAGTACGCATACCGTTGTACTCGGGCGAGTTTCTACTTTCAGATGAAGCAGAAATTTTGCGGATTGGTCAATCCGTTCGCGAGAAATGGCAGTTTGGAGGTAAGCAACGCTTGGGAAACCCAAAATTTTCGCAGTTCTCATGCTCGAAACGTATAACTACAACGGCCTAGGGGAAAAGTACGCATACCGTTGTAATCGGGCGAGATTCTACTTTCAGACGCAACAGAAATTTTGTGGATTGGTCAATCCGGTCGCGAGATATGGCAGTTTGGAGGTAAGAAACGCTTGAGAAACTCAAAATTTTCGCAGTTCTGATGCTCGAAACGAATAACTAGAACGGCCTAGGAGAAAAGTACGCATACCGTTGTAATCGGGCGAGTTTCTACTGTCAGATGCAACAGAAATTTTGCGGATTAGTCAATCCGTTCGCGAGATATGGCAGTTTGGAGGAAAGAAACGCTTGAGAAACTCAAAATTTTCGCAGTTCTGATGCTCGACAAGCATAACTAGAACGGTCTAGGGGAAAAGTACGCATACCGTTGTAATCGGGCGACTTTCTACTTTCAGATGCAACAGAAATTTTGCGGATTGGTCAATCCGTTCGCGAGATATGGCAGTTTGTAGGTAAGAAACGCTTGAGAAACTCAACATTTTTGCAGTTCTGATGCTCGAAACGAATAACTAGAACGGCCTAGGGGAAAAGTACGCATACCGTTGTAATCGGGCGAGTTTCTACTTTCAGATGCAACAGAAATTTTGCGGATTGGTCAATCCGTTCGCGAGATATGGCAGTTTGGAGGTAAGAAACGCTTGAGAAACTCAAAATTTTCGCAGTTCTGATGCTCGAAACGAATAACTAGAACAGACTAGGGGAAAAGTACGCATACCGTTGTAATCGGGCGAGTTTCTACTTTCAGATGCAACAGAAATTTTGCGGATTGGTCAATCCGTTCTCGAGATATGGTAGTTTGGAGGTAAGAAACGGTTGAGAAACTCAAAATTTTCACAGTTCTGATGCTCGAAACGAATAACCAGAACGGCCTAGGGGATAAGTACGCATACCGTTGTAATCGGGCGAGTTTCTACTTTCAGATGCAACAGAAATTTTGCGGATTGGTCAATCCGTTCGCGAGATATGGCCGTTTGGAGGTAAGCAACGCTTGAGAAACCCAAAATTTTCGCAGTTCTCATGCTCGAAACGAATAACTACAACGGCCTAGGGGAAAAGTACGCATACCGTTGTAATCGGGCGAGTTTCTACTTTCAGATGCAACAGAAATTTTGCGGACTGGTCAATCCGTTCGCGAGATATGGCAATTTGGAGGTAAGAAACGCTTGAGAAACTGAAAATTTTCGCAGTTCTGATGCTCGACAAGCATAACTAGAACGGTCTAGGGGAAAAGTTCGCATACCGTTGTAATCGGGCGAGTTTCTACTTTCAGATGCAACAGAAATTTTGTGGATTGGTCAATCCGTTCGCGAGATATGGCAGTTTGTAGGTAACAACGCTTGAGAAACTCAAAATTTTCGCAGTTCTGATGCTCGAAACGAATAACCAGAACGGCCTAGGGGAAAAGAACGCATACCGTTGTAATCGGGCGAGTTTCTACTTTCAGATGCAACAGAAATTTTGCGGATTGGTCAATCCGTTCGCGAGATATGGCAGTTTGTAGGTAAGAAACGCTCGAGAAACTCAACATTTTCGCAGTTCTGATGCTCGAAACGAATAACTAGAACGGCCTAGGGGAAAAAGTACGCATACGGTTGTAATCGGGCGAGTTTCTACTTTCAGATGCAACAGAACTTTTGCGGTTTGGTCAATCCGTTCGCGAGATATGGCAGTTTGGAGGTAAGCAACGCTTGGGAAACCCAAAATTTTCGCAGTTCTCATGCTCGAAACGTATAACTACAACGGCCTAGGGGAAAAGTACGCATACCGTTGTAATCCGGCGAGTTTCTACTTTCAGATGCAACAGAAATTTTGCGGATTGGTCAATCCGTTCGCGAGATATGGCAGTTTGTAGGTAAGAAACGCTTGAGAAACTCAACATTTTCGCAGTTCTGATGCTCGAAACGAATAACTAGAACGGCCTAGGGGAAAAGTACGCATGCCGTTGTAATCGGGCGAGTTTCTACTGTCAGATGCAACAGAAATTTTGCGGATTAGTCAATCCGTTCGCGAGATATGGCAGTTTGGAGGAAAGAAACGCTTGAGAAACTCAAAATTTTCGCAGTTCTGATGCTCGACAAGCATAACTAGAACGGTCTAGGGGAAAAGTACGCATACCGTTGTAATCGGGCGAGTTTCTACTTTCAGATGCAACAGAAATTTTGCGGATTGGTCAATCCGTTCGCGAGATATGGTAGTTTGGAGGTAAGAAACGGTTGAGAAACTCAAAATTTTCACAGTTCTGATGCTCGAAACGAATAACCAGAACGGCCTAGGGGATAAGTACGCATACCGTTGTAATCGGGCGAGTTTCTACTTTCAGATGCAACAGAAATTTTGCGGATTGGTCAATCCGTTCGCGAGATATGGCAGTTTGGAGATAAGCAACGCTTGAGAAACCCAAAATTTTCGCAGTTCTCATGCTCGAAACGAATAACTACAACGGCCTAGGGGAAAAGTACGCTTACCGTTGTAATCGGGCGAGTTTCTACTTTCAGATGCAACAGAAATTTTGCGGACTGGTCAATCCGTTCGCGAGATATGGCAATTTGGAGGTAAGAAACGCTTGAGAAACTCAAAATTTTCGCAGTTCTGATGCTCGACAAGCATAACTAGAACGGTCTAGGGGAAAAGTACGCATACCGTTGTAATCGGGCGAGTTTCTACTTTCAGATGCAACAGAAATTTTGTGGATTGGTCAATCCGTTCGCGAGATATGGCAGTTTGTAGGTAAGAAACGCTTGAGAAACTCAAAATTTTCGCTGTTCTGATGCTCGAAACGAATAACCAGAACGGCTTAGGGGAAAAGTACGCATACCGTTGTAATCGGGCGAGTTTCTACTTTCAGATGCAACAGAAATTTTGCGGATTGGTCATTCCGTTCGCGAGATATGGCAGTTTGTAGGTAAGAAACGCTCGAGAAACTCAACATTTTCGCAGTTCTGATGCTCGAAACGAATAACTAGAACGGCCTAGGGGAAAAGTACGCATACGGTTGTAATCGGGCGAGTTTCTACTTTCAGATGCAACAGAACTTTTGCGGTTTGGTCAATCCGTTCGCGAGATATGGCAGTTTGGAGGTAAGCAACGCTTGGGAAACCCAAAATTTTCGCAGTTCTCATGCTCGAATCGTATAACTACAACGGCCTAGTGGAAAAGTACGCATACCGTTGTAATCCGGCGAGTTTCTACTTTCAGATGCAACAGAAATTTTGCGGATTGGTCAATCCGTTCGCGAGATATGGCAGTTTGTAGGTAAGAAACGCTTGAGAAACTCAAAATTTTCGCAGTTCTGATGCTCGACAAGCATAACTAGAACGGTCTAGGGGAAAAGTACGCATACCGTTGTAATCGGGCGAGTTTCTACTTTCAGATGCAACAGAAATTTTGCGGATTGGTCAATCCGTTCGCGAGATATGGCAGTTTGTAGGTAAGAAACGCTTGAGAAACTCAAAATTTTCGCAGTTCTGATGCTCGAAACGAATAACCAGAACGGCCTAGGGGAAAAGTACGCATACCGTTGTAATCGGGCGAGTTTCTACTTTCAGATGCAACAGAAATTTTGCGGATTGGTCAATCCGTTCGCGAGATATGGCAGATTGTAGGTAAGAAACGCTCGAGAAACTCAACATTTTCGCAGTTCTGATGCTCGAAACGAATAACTAGAACGGCCTAGGGGAAAAGTACGCATACGGTTGTAATCGGGCGAGTTTCTACTTTCAGATGCAACAGAACTTTTGCGGTTTGGTCAATCCGTTCGCGAGATATGGCAGTTTGGAGGTAAGCAACGCTTGGGAAACTCAAAATTTTCGCAGTTCTCATGCTCGAAACGTATAACTACAACGGCCTAGGGGAAAAGTACGTACACCGTTGTAATCCGGCGAGTTTCTACTTTCAGATGCAACAGAAATTTTGCGGATTGGTCATTCCGTTCGCGAGATATGGCAGTTTGTAGGTCAGAAACGCTTGAGAAACTCAACATTTTCGCAGTTCTGATGCTCGAAACGAATAACTAGAACGGCCTAGGGGAAAAGTACGCATGCCGTTGTAATCGGGCGAGTTTCTACTGTCAGATGCAACAGAAATTTTGCGGATTAGTCAATCCGTTCGCGAGATATGGCAGTTTGGAGGAAAGAAACGCTTGAGAAACTCAAAATTTTCGCAGTTCTGATGCTCGACAAGCATAACTAGAACGGTCTAGGGGAAAAGTACGCATACCGTTGTAATCGGGCGAGTTTCTACTTTCAGATGCAACAGAAATTTTGTGGATTGGTCAATCCGTTCGCGAGATATGGCAGTTTGTAGGTAAGAAACGCTTGAGAAACTCAAAATTTTCGCAGTTCTGATGCTCGAAACGAATAACCAGAACGGCCAAGGGGAAAAGAACGCATACCGTTGTAATCGGGCGAGTTTCTACTTTCAGATGCAACAGAAATTTTGCGGATTGGTCAATCCGTTCGCGAGATATGGCAGTTTGGAGGAAAGAAACGCTTGAGAAACTCAAAATTTTCGCAGTTCTGATGCTCGACAAGCATAACTAGAACGGTCTAGGGGAAAAGTACGCATACCGTTGTAATCGGGCGAGTTTCTACTTTCAGATGCAACAGAAATTTTGCGGATTGGTCAATCCGTTCGCGAGATATGGTAGTTTGGAGGTAAGAAACGGTTGAGAAACTCAAAATTTTCACAGTTCTGATGCTCGAAACGAATAACCAGAAGGCCTAGGGGATAAGTACGCATACCGTTGTAATCGGGCGAGTTTCTACTTTCAGATGCAACAGAAATTTTGCGGATTGGTCAATCCGTTCGCGAGATATGGCAGTTTGGAGATAAGCAACGCTTGAGAAACCCAAAATTTTCGCAGTTCTCATGCTCGAAACGAATAACTACAACGGCCTAGGGGAAAAGTACGCATACCGTTGTAATCGGGCGAGTTTCTACTTTCAGATGCAACAGAAATTTTGCGGATTGGTCAATCCGTTCGCGAGATATGGCAGATTGTAGGTAAGAAACGCTCGAGAAACTCAACATTTTCGCAGTTCTGATGCTCGAAACGAATAACTAGAACGGCCTAGGGGAAAAGTACGCATACGGTTGTAATCGGGCGAGTTTCTACTTTCAGATGCAACAGAACTTTTGCGGTTTGGTCAATCCGTTCGCGAGATATGGCAGTTTGGAGGTAAGCAACGCTTGGGAAACTCAAAATTTTCGCAGTTCTCATGCTCGAAACGTATAACTACAACGGCCTAGGGGAAAAGTACGCACACCGTTGTAATCCGGCGAGTTTCTACTTTCAGATGCAACAGAAATTTTGCGGATTGGTCAATCCGTTCGCGAGATATGGCAGTTTGTAGGTAAGAAACGCTTGAGAAACTCAACATTTTCGCAGTTCTGATGCTCGAAACGAATAACTAGAACGGCCTAGGGGAAAAGTACGCATGCCGTTGTAATCGGGCGAGTTTCTACTGTCAGATGCAACAGAAATTTTGCGGATTAGTCAATCCGTTCGCGAGATATGGCAGTTTGGAGGAAAGAAACGCTTGAGAAACTCAAAATTTTCGCAGTTCTGATGCTCGACAAGCATAACTAGAACGGTCTAGGGGAAAAGTACGCATACCGTTGTAATCGGGCGAGTTTCTACTTTCAGATGCAACAGAAATTTTGCGGATTGGTCAATCCGTTCGCGAGATATGGTAGTTTGGAGGTAAGAAACGGTTGAGAAACTCAAAATTTTCACAGTTCTGATGCTCGAAACGAATAACCAGAACGGCCTAGGGGATAAGTACGCATACCGTTGTAATCCGGCGAGTTTCTACTTTCAGATGCAACAGAAATTTTGCGGATTGGTCAATCCGTTCGCGAGATATGGCAGTTTGGAGGTAAGCAACGCTTGAGAAACCCAAAATTTTCGCAGTTCTCATGCTCGAAACGAATAACTACAACGGCCTAGGGGAAAAGTACGCATACCGTTGTAATCGTGCGAGTTTCTACTTTCAGATGCAACAGAAATTTTGCGGACTGGTCAATCCGTTCGCGAGATATGGCAATTTGGAGGTAAGAAACGCTTGAGAAACTCAAAATTTTCGCAGTTCTGATGCTCGACAAGCATAACTAGAACGGTCTAGGGGAAAAGTACGCATACGGTTGTAATCGGGCGAGTTTCTACTTTCAGATGCAACAGAAATTTTGCGGATTGGTCAATCCGTTCGCGAGATATGGCAGTTTGGAGGTAAGCAACGCTTGGGAAACCCAAAATTTTCGCAGTTCTCATGCTCGAAACGTATAACTACAACGGCCTAGGGGAAAAGTACGCAAAGCGTTGTAATCGGGCGAGTTTCTACTTTCAGATGCAACAGAAATTTTGCGGATTGGTCAATCCGTTCGCGAGATATGGCAGTTTGTAGGTAAGAAACGCTTGAGAAACTCAAAATTTTCGCAGTTCTGATGCTCGACAAGCATAACTAGAACGGTCTAGGGGAAAAGTACGCATACCGTTGTAATCGGGCGAGTTTCTACTTTCAGATGCAACAGAAATTTTGCGGATTGGTCAATCCGTTCGCGAGATATGGCAGTTTGTAGGTAAGAAACGCTCGAGAAACTCAACATTTTCGCAGTTCTGATGCTCGAAACGAATAACCAGAACGGCCTAGGGGAAAAGTACGAATACCGTTGTAATCGGGCGAGTTTCTACTTTCAGATGCAACAGAAATTTTGCGGATTGGTCAATCCGTTCGCGAGATATGGCAGTTTGTATGTAAGAAACGCTCGAGAAACTCAACATTTTCGCAGTTCTGATGCTCGAAACGAATAACCAGAACGGCCTAGGGGAAAAGTACGAATACCGTTGTAATCGGGCGAGTTTCTACTTTCAGATGCAACAGAAATTTTGCGGATTAGTCAATCCGTTCGCGAGATATGGCAGTTTGGAGGTAAGAAATGCTTGAGAAACTCAAAATTTTCGCAGTTCTGATGCTCGACAAGCATAACTAGAACGGTCCAGGGGAAAAGTACGCATACCGTTGTAATCGGGCGAGTTTCTACTTTCAGATGCAACAGAAATTTTGCGGATTGGGCAAACCGTTCGCGAGATATGGCAGTTTGGAAGTAAGAAACGCTTGAGAAACTCAAAATTTTCGCAGTTCTCATGCTCGAAACGTATAACTACAACGGCCTAGGGGAAAAGTACGTACACCGTTGTAATCCGGCGAGTTTCTACTTTCAGATGCAACAGAAATTTTGCGGATTGGTCATTCCGTTCGCGAGATATGGCAGTTTGTAGGTAAGAAACGCTTGAGAAACTCAACATTTTCGCAGTTCTGATGCTCGAAACGAATAACTAGAACGGCCTAGGGGAAAAGTACGCATGCCGTTGTAATCGGGCGAGTTTCTACTGTCAGATGCAACAGAAATTTTGCGGATTAGTCAATCCGTTCGCGAGATATGGCAGTTTGGAGGAAAGAAACGCTTGAGAAACTCAAAATTTTCGCAGTTCTGATGCTCGACAAGCATAACTAGAACGGTCTAGGGGAAAAGTACGCATACCTTTGTAATCGGGCGAGTTTCTACTTTCAGATGCAACAGAAATTTTGCGGATTGGTCAATCCGTTCGCGAGATATGGCAGTTTGTAGGTAAGAAACGCTCGAGAAACTCAACATTTTCGCAGTTCTGATGCTCGAAACGAATAACCAGAACGGCCTAGGGGAAAAGTACGAATACCGTTGTAATCGGGCGAGTTTCTACTTTCAGATGCAACAGAAATTTTGCGGATTGGTCAATCCGTTCGCGAGATATGGCAGTTTGTAGGTAAGAAACGCTCGAGAAACTCAACATTTTCGCAGTTCTGATGCTCGAAACGAATAACCAGAACGGCCTAGGGGAAAAGTACGAATACCGTTGTAATCGGGCGAGTTTCTACTGTCAGATGCAACAGAAATTTTGCGGATTGGTCAATCCGTTCGCGAGATATGGCAGTTTGTATGTAAGAAACGCTCGAGAAACTCAACATTTTCGCAGTTCTGATGCTCGAAACGAATAACCAGAACGGCCTAGGGGAAAAGTACGAATACCGTTGTAATCGGGCGAGTTTCTACTTTCAGATGCAACAGAAATTTTGCGGATTAGTCAATCCGTTCGCGAGATATGGCAGTTTGGAGGTAAGAAATGCTTGAGAAACTCAAAATTTTCGCAGTTCTGATGCTCGACAAGCATAACTAGAACGGTCCAGGGGAAAAGTACGCATACCGTTGTAATCGGGCGAGTTTCTACTTTCAGATGCAACAGAAATTTTGCGGATTGGGCAAACCGTTCGCGAGATATGGCAGTTTGGAAGTAAGAAACGCTTGAGAAACTCAAAATTTTCGCAGTTCTCATGCTCGAAACGTATAACTACAACGGCCTAGGGGAAAAGTACGTACACCGTTGTAATCCGGCGAGTTTCTACTTTCAGATGCAACAGAAATTTTGCGGATTGGTCATTCCGTTCGCGAGATATGGCAGTTTGTAGGTAAGAAACGCTTGAGAAACTCAACATTTTCGCAGTTCTGATGCTCGAAACGAATAACTAGAACGGCCTAGGGGAAAAGTACGCATGCCGTTGTAATCGGGCGAGTTTCTACTGTCAGATGCAACAGAAATTTTGCGGATTAGTCAATCCGTTCGCGAGATATGGCAGTTTGGAGGAAAGAAACGCTTGAGAAACTCAAAATTTTCGCAGTTCTGATGCTCGACAAGCATAACTAGAACGGTCTAGGGGAAAAGTACGCATACCGTTGTAATCGGGCGAGTTTCTACTTTCAGATGCAACAGAAATTTTGCGGATTGGTCAATCCGTTCGCGAGATATGGCAGTTTGTAGGTAAGAAACGCTCGAGAAACTCAACATTTTCGCAGTTCTGATGCTCGAAACGAATAACCAGAACGGCCTAGGGGAAAAGTACGAATACCGTTGTAATCGGGCGAGTTTCTACTTTCAGATGCAACAGAAATTTTGCGGATTGGTCAATCCGTTCGCGAGATATGGCAGTTTGTATGTAAGAAACGCTCGAGAAACTCAACATTTTCGCAGTTCTGATGCTCGAAACGAATAACCAGAACGGCCTAGGGGAAAAGTACGAATACCGTTGTAATCGGGCGAGTTTCTACTTTCAGATGCAACAGAAATTTTGCGGATTAGTCAATCCGTTCGCGAGATATGGCAGTTTGGAGGTAAGAAATGCTTGAGAAACTCAAAATTTTCGCAGTTCTGATGCTCGACAAGCATAACTAGAACGGTCCAGGGGAAAAGTACGCATACCGTTGTAATCGGGCGAGTTTCTACTTTCAGATGCAACAGAAATTTTGCGGATTGGGCAAACCGTTCGCGAGATATGGCAGTTTGGAAGTAAGAAACGCTTGAGAAACTCAAAATTTTCGCAGTTCTCATGCTCGAAACGTATAACTACAACGGCCTAGGGGAAAAGTACGCATACCGTTGTAATCGTGCGAGTTTCTACTTTCAGATGCAACAGAAATTTTGCGGACTGGTCAATCCGTTCGCGAGATATGGCAATTTGGAGGTAAGAAACGCTTGAGAAACTCAAAATTTTCGCAGTTCTGATGCTCGACAAGCATAACTAGAACGGTCTAGGGGAAAAGTACGCATACCGTTGTAATCGGGCGGGTTTCTACTTTCAGATGCAACAGAAATTTTGCGGATTGGTCAATCCGTTCGCGAGATATGGCAGTTTGTAGGTAAGAAACGCTCGAGAAACTCAACATTTTCGCAGTTCTGATGCTCGAAACGAATAACTAGAACGGCCTAGGGGAAAAGTACGCATACGGTTGTAATCGGGCGAGTTTCTACTTTCAGATGCAACAGAAATTTTGCGGATTGGACAATCCGTTCGCGAGATATGGCAGTTTGGAGGTAAGCAACGCTTGGGAAACCCAAAATTTTCGCAGTTCTCATGCTCGAAACGTATAACTACAACGGCCTAGGGGAAAAGTACGCAAAGCGTTGTAATCGGGCGAGTTTCTACTTTCAGATGCAACAGAAATTTTGCGGATTGGTCAATCCGTTCGCGAGATATGGCAGTTTGTAGGTAAGAAACGCTTGAGAAACTCAAAATTTTCGCAGTTCTGATGCTCGACAAGCATAACTAGAACGGTCTAGGGGAAAAGTACGCATACCGTTGTAATCGGGCGAGTTTCTACTTTCAGATGCAACAGAAATTTTGCGGATTGGTCAATCCGTTCGCGAGATATGGCAGTTTGTAGGTAAGAAACGCTCGAGAAACTCAACATTTTCGCAGTTCTGATGCTCGAAACGAATAACCAGAACGGCCTAGGGGAAAAGTACGAATACCGTTGTAATCGGGCGAGTTTCTACTTTCAGATGCAACAGAAATTTTGCGGATTGGTCAATCCGTTCGCGAGATATGGCAGTTTGTATGTAAGAAACGCTCGAGAAACTCAACATTTTCGCAGTTCTGATGCTCGAAACGAATAACCAGAACGGCCTAGGGGAAAAGTACGAATACCGTTGTAATCGGGCGAGTTTCTACTTTCAGATGCAACAGAAATTTTGCGGATTAGTCAATCCGTTCGCGAGATATGGCAGTTTGGAGGTAAGAAATGCTTGAGAAACTCAAAATTTTCGCAGTTCTGATGCTCGACAAGCATAACTAGAACGGTCCAGGGGAAAAGTACGCATACCGTTGTAATCGGGCGAGTTTCTACTTTCAGATGCAACAGAAATTTTGCGGATTGGGCAAACCGTTCGCGAGATATGGCAGTTTGGAAGTAAGAAACGCTTGAGAAACTCAAAATTTTCGCAGTTCTCATGCTCGAAACGTATAACTACAACGGCCTAGGGGAAAAGTACGTACACCGTTGTAATCCGGCGAGTTTCTACTTTCAGATGCAACAGAAATTTTGCGGATTGGTCATTCCGTTCGCGAGATATGGCAGTTTGTAGGTAAGAAACGCTTGAGAAACTCAACATTTTCGCAGTTCTGATGCTCGAAACGAATAACTAGAACGGCCTAGGGGAAAAGTACGCATGCCGTTGTAATCGGGCGAGTTTCTACTGTCAGATGCAACAGAAATTTTGCGGATTAGTCAATCCGTTCGCGAGATATGGCAGTTTGGAGGAAAGAAACGCTTGAGAAACTCAAAATTTTCGCAGTTCTGATGCTCGACAAGCATAACTAGAACGGTCTAGGGGAAAAGTACGCATACCGTTGTAATCGGGCGAGTTTCTACTTTCAGATGCAACAGAAATTTTGCGGATTGGTCAATCCGTTCGCGAGATATGGCAGTTTGTAGGTAAGAAACGCTCGAGAAACTCAACATTTTCGCAGTTCTGATGCTCGAAACGAATAACCAGAACGGCCTAGGGGAAAAGTACGAATACCGTTGTAATCGGGCGAGTTTCTACATACAGATGCAACAGAAATTTTGCGGATTGGTCAATCCGTTCGCGAGATATGGCAGTTTGTATGTAAGAAACGCTCGAGAAACTCAACATTTTCGCAGTTCTGATGCTCGAAACGAATAACCAGAACGGCCTAGGGGAAAAGTACGAATACCGTTGTAATCGGGCGAGTTTCTACTTTCAGATGCAACAGAAATTTTGCGGATTAGTCAATCCGTTCGCGAGATATGGCAGTTTGGAGGTAAGAAATGCTTGAGAAACTCAAAATTTTCGCAGTTCTGATGCTCGACAAGCATAACTAGAACGGTCCAGGGGAAAAGTACGCATACCGTTGTAATCGGGCGAGTTTCTACTTTCAGATGCAACAGAAATTTTGCGGATTGGGCAAACCGTTCGCGAGATATGGCAGTTTGGAAGTAAGAAACGCTTGAGAAACTCAAAATTTTCGCAGTTCTCATGCTCGAAACGTATAACTACAACGGCCTAGGGGAAAAGTACGTACACCGTTGTAATCCGGCGAGTTTCTACTTTCAGATGCAACAGAAATTTTGCGGATTGGTCATTCCGTTCGCGAGATATGGCAGTTTGTAGGTAAGAAACGCTTGAGAAACTCAACATTTTCGCAGTTCTGATGCTCGAAACGAATAACCAGAACGGCCTAGGGGAAAAGTACGCATGCCGTTGTAATCGGGCGAGTTTCTACTGTCAGATGCAACAGAAATTTTGCGGATTAGTCAATCCGTTCGCGAGATATGGCAGTTTGGAGGAAAGAAACGCTTGAGAAACTCAAAATTTTCGCAGTTCTGATGCTCGACAAGCATAACTAGAACGGTCTAGGGGAAAAGTACGCATACCGTTGTAATCGGGCGAGTTTCTACTTTCAGATGCAACAGAAATTTTGTGGATTGGTCAATCCGTTCGCGAGATATGGCAGTTTGTAGGTAAGAAACGCTTGAGAAACTCAAAATTTTCGCAGTTCTGATGCTCGAAACGAATAACCAGAACGGCCTAGGGGAAAAGAACGCATACCGTTGTAATCGGGCGAGTTTCTACTTTCAGATGCAACAGAAATTTTGCGGATTGGTCAATCCGTTCGCGAGATATGGCAGTTTGGAGGAAAGAAACGCTTGAGAAACTCAAAATTTTCGCAGTTCTGATGCTCGACAAGCATAACTAGAACGGTCTAGGGGAAAAGTACGCATACCGTTGTAATCGGGCGAGTTTCTACTTTCAGATGCAACAGAAATTTTGCGGATTGGTCAATCCGTTCGCGAGATATGGTAGTTTGGAGGTAAGAAACGGTTGAGAAACTCAAAATTTTCACAGTTCTGATGCTCGAAACGAATAACCAGAAGGCCTAGGGGATAAGTACGCATACCGTTGTAATCGGGCGAGTTTCTACTTTCAGATGCAACAGAAATTTTGCGGATTGGTCAATCCGTTCGCGAGATATGGCAGTTTGGAGATAAGCAACGCTTGAGAAACCCAAAATTTTCGCAGTTCTCATGCTCGAAACGAATAACCAGAACGGCCTAGGGGAAAAGTACGCATACCGTTGTAATCGGGCGAGTTTCTACTTTCAGATGCAACAGAAATTTTGCGGATTGGTCAATCCGTTCGCGAGATATGGCAGTTTGTAGGTAAGAAACGCTCGAGAAACTCAACATTTTCGCAGTTCTGATGCTCGAAACGAATAACTAGAACGGCCTAGGGGAAAAGTACGCATACGGTTGTAATCGGGCGAGTTTCTACTTTCAGATGCAACAGAACTTTTGCGGTTTGGTCAATCCGTTCGCGAGATATGGCAGTTTGGAGGTAAGCAACGCTTGGGAAACTCAAAATTTTCGCAGTTCTCATGCTCGAAACGTATAACTACAACGGCCTAGGGGAAAAGTACGCACACCGTTGTAATCCGGCGAGTTTCTACTTTCAGATGCAACAGAAATTTTGCGGATTGGTCAATCCGTTCGCGAGATATGGCAGTTTGTAGGTAAGAAACGCTTGAGAAACTCAACATTTTCGCAGTTCTCATGCTCGAAACGTATAACTACAACGGCCTAGGGGAAAAGTACGCATGCCGTTGTAATCGGGCGAGTTTCTACTGTCAGATGCAACAGAAATTTTGCGGATTAGTCAATCCGTTCGCGAGATATGGCAGTTTGGAGGAAAGAAACGCTTGAGAAACTCAAAATTTTCGCAGTTCTGATGCTCGACAAGCATAACTAGAACGGTCTAGGGGAAAAGTACGCATACCGTTGTAATCGGGCGAGTTTCTACTTTCAGATGCAACAGAAATTTTGCGGATTGGTCAATCCGTTCGCGAGATATGGTAGTTTGGAGGTAAGAAACGGTTGAGAAACTCAAAATTTTCACAGTTCTGATGCTCGAAACGAATAACCAGAACGGCCTAGGGGATAAGTACGCATACCGTTGTAATCCGGCGAGTTTCTACTTTCAGATGCAACAGAAATTTTGCGGATTGGTCAATCCGTTCGCGAGATATGGCAGTTTGGAGGTAAGCAACGCTTGAGAAACCCAAAATTTTCGCAGTTCTCATGCTCGAAACGAATAACTACAACGGCCTAGGGGAAAAGTACGCATACCGTTGTAATCGTGCGCGTTTCTACTTTCAGATGCAACAGAAATTTTGCGGACTGGTCAATCCGTTCGCGAGATATGGCAATTTGGAGGTAAGAAACGCTTGAGAAACTCAAAATTTTCGCAGTTCTGATGCTCGACAAGCATAACTAGAACGGTCTAGGGGAAAAGTACGCATACCGTTGTAATCGGGCGGGTTTCTACTTTCAGATGCAACAGAAATTTTGCGGATTGGTCAATCCGTTCGCGAGATATGGCAGTTTGTAGGTAAGAAACGCTCGAGAAACTCAACATTTTCGCAGTTCTGATGCTCGAAACGAATAACTAGAACGGCCTAGGGGAAAAGTACGCATACGGTTGTAATCGGGCGAGTTTCTACTTTCAGATGCAACAGAAATTTTGCGGATTGGTCAATCCGTTCGCGAGATATGGCAGTTTGGAGGTAAGCAACGCTTGGGAAACCCAAAATTTTCGCAGTTCTCATGCTCGAAACGTATAACTACAACGGCCTAGGGGAAAAGTACGCAAAGCGTTGTAATCGGGCGAGTTTCTACTTTCAGATGCAACAGAAATTTTGCGGATTGGTCAATCCGTTCGCGAGATATGGCAGTTTGTAGGTAAGAAACGCTTGAGAAACTCAAAATTTTCGCAGTTCTGATGCTCGACAAGCATAACTAGAACGGTCTAGGGGAAAAGTACGCATACCGTTGTAATCGGGCGAGTTTCTACTTTCAGATGCAACAGAAATTTTGCGGATTGGTCAATCCGTTCGCGAGATATGGCAGTTTGTAGGTAAGAAACGCTCGAGAAACTCAACATTTTCGCAGTTCTGATGCTCGAAACGAATAACCAGAACGGCCTAGGGGAAAAGTACGAATACCGTTGTAATCGGGCGAGTTTCTACTTTCAGATGCAACAGAAATTTTGCGGATTGGTCAATCCGTTCGCGAGATATGGCAGTTTGTATGTAAGAAACGCTCGAGAAACTCAACATTTTCGCAGTTCTGATGCTCGAAACGAATAACCAGAACGGCCTAGGGGAAAAGTACGAATACCGTTGTAATCGGGCGAGTTTCTACTTTCAGATGCAACAGAAATTTTGCGGATTAGTCAATCCGTTCGCGAGATATGGCAGTTTGGAGGTAAGAAATGCTTGAGAAACTCAAAATTTTCGCAGTTCTGATGCTCGACAAGCATAACTAGAACGGTCCAGGGGAAAAGTACGCATACCGTTGTAATCGGGCGAGTTTCTACTTTCAGATGCAACAGAAATTTTGCGGATTGGGCAAACCGTTCGCGAGATATGGCAGTTTGGAAGTAAGAAACGCTTGAGAAACTCAAAATTTTCGCAGTTCTGATGCTCGAAACGAATAACTAGAACGGCCTAGGGGAAAAGTACGCACACCGTTGTAATCGGGCGAGCTTCTACTTTCAGATGCAACAGAAATTTTGCGGATTGGTCAATCCATTCGCGAGATATGGCAGTTTGGAGGTAAGAAACGCTTGAGAAACTCAAAATTGTCGCAGTTCTGATGCACGAAACGAATAATTAGAACGGCCTAGGGGAAAAGTACGCATACCGTTGTAATCGGGCGAGTTGCTACTTTCAGATGCATCAGTAATTTTGCGGATTAGTCGATCCGTTCGCGAGATATGGCAGTTTGGGGGTAAGAAACGCTTGAGAAACTCAAAATTTTCGCAGTTCTGATGCTCGAAACGAATAACTAGAACGGCCTCGGGGAAAGGTACGCATACCGTTGGAATCGGGCGAGTTTCTACTTTCAGATGCAACAGAAATTTTGCGGATTGGTCAATCCGTTCGCGAGATATGGCAGTTTGGAGGTAAGAAACGCTTGAGAAACTCAAAATTTTCGCAGTTCTGATGATCGAAACGAATAACTAGAACGGACTTGGGGAAACGTACGCATACCGTTGTAATCGGGCGAGTTTCTACTTTCAGATGCAACAGAAATTTTGCGGATTGGTCAATCCGTTCGAGAGATATGGCAGTTTGGAGGCAAGAAACGGTCGAGAAACTCAAAATTATCACAGTTCTGATACTCGAAACGAATAACTAGAACGGTCTAGGGGAAAAGGACGCATACCGTTGTAATCGGGCGAGTTTCTACTTTCAGATGCAACAGAAATTTTGCGGATTGGTCAATCCGTTCGCGAGATATGGCAGTTTGGAGGTAAGCAACGCTTGAGAAACCCAAAATTTTCGCAGTTCTCATGCTCGAAACGAATAACTACAACGGCCTAGGGGAAAAGTACGCATACCGTTGTAATCGTGCGAGTTTCTACTTTCAGATGCAACAGAAATTTTGCGGACTGGTCAATCCGTTCGCGAGATATGGCAATTTGGAGGTAAGAAACGCTTGAGAAACTCAAAATTTTCGCAGTTCTGATGCTCGACAAGCATAACTAGAACGGTCTAGGGGAAAAGTACGCATACCGTTGTAATCGGGCGAGTTTCTACTTTCAGATGCAACAGAAATTTTGCGGATTGGTCAATCCGTTCGCGAGATATGGCAGTTTGTAGGTAAGAAACGCTCGAGAAACTCAACATTTTCGCAGTTCTGATGCTCGAAACGAATAACTAGAACGGCCTAGGGGAAAAGTACGCATACGGTTGTAATCGGGCGAGTTTCTACTTTCAGATGCAACAGAAATTTTGCGCATTGGTCAATCCGTTCGCGAGATATGGCAGTTTGGAGGTAAGCAACGCTTGGGAAACCCAAAATTTTCGCAGGTCTCATGCTCGAAACGTATAACTACAACGGCCTAGGGGAAAAGTACGCAAAGCGTTGTAATCGGGCGAGTTTCTACTTTCAGATGCAACAGAAATTTTGCGGATTGGTCAATCCGTTCGCGAGATATGGCAGTTTGTAGGTAAGAAACGCTTGAGAAACTCAAAATTTTCGCAGTTCTGATGCTCGACAAGCATAACTAGAACGGTCTAGGGGAAAAGTACGCATACCGTTGTAATCGGGCCAGTTTCTACTTTCAGATGCAACAGAAATTTTGTGGATTGGTCAATCCGTTCGCGAGATATGGCAGTTTGTAGGTAAGAAACGCTTGAGAAACTCAAAATTTTCGCAGTTCTGATGCTCGAAACGAATAACCAGAACGGCCTAGGGGAAAAGAACGCATACCGTTGTAATCGGGCGAGTTTCTACTTTCAGATGCAACAGAAATTTTGCGGATTGGTCAATCCGTTCGCGAGATATGGCAGTTTGTAGGTAAGAAACGCTCGAGAAACTCAACATTTTCGCAGTTCTGATGCTCGAAACGAATAACTAGAACGGCCTAGGGGAAAAAGTACGCATACGGTTGTAATCGGGCGAGTTTCTACTTTCAGATGCAACAGAACTTTTGCGGTTTGGTCAATCCGTTCGCGAGATATGGCAGTTTGGAGGTAAGCAACGCTTGGGAAACCCAAAATTTTCGCAGTTCTCATGCTCGAAACGTATAACTACAACGGCCTAGGGGAAAAGTACGCATACCGTTGTAATCCGGCGAGTTTCTACTTTCAGATGCAACAGAAATTTTGCGGATTGGTCAATCCGTTCGCGAGATATGGCAGTTTGTAGGTAAGAAACGCTTGAGAAACTCAACATTTTCGCAGTTCTGATGCTCGAAACGAATAACTAGAACGGCCTAGGGGAAAAGTACGCATGCCGTTGTAATCGGGCGAGTTTCTACTGTCAGATGCAACAGAAATTTTGCGGATTAGTCAATCCGTTCGCGAGATATGGCAGTTTGGAGGAAAGAAACGCTTGAGAAACTCAAAATTTTCGCAGTTCTGATGCTCGACAAGCATAACTAGAACGGTCTAGGGGAAAAGTACGCATACCGTTGTAATCGGGCGAGTTTCTACTTTCAGATGCAACAGAAATTTTGCGGATTGGTCAATCCGTTCGCGAGATATGGTAGTTTGGAGGTAAGAAACGGTTGAGAAACTCAAAATTTTCACAGTTCTGATGCTCGAAACGAATAACCAGAACGGCCTAGGGGATAAGTACGCATACCGTTGTAATCGGGCGAGTTTCTACTTTCAGATGCAACAGAAATTTTGCGGATTGGTCAATCCGTTCGCGAGATATGGCAGTTTGGAGATAAGCAACGCTTGAGAAACCCAAAATTTTCGCAGTTCTCATGCTCGAAACGAATAACTACAACGGCCTAGGGGAAAAGTACGCATACCGTTGTAATCGGGCGAGTTTCTACTTTCAGATGCAACAGAAATTTTGCGGACTGGTCAATCCGTTCGCGAGATATGGCAATTTGGAGGTAAGAAACGCTTGAGAAACTCAAAATTTTCGCAGTTCTGATGCTCGACAAGCATAACTAGAACGGTCTAGGGGAAAAGTACGCATACCGTTGTAATCGGGCGAGTTTCTACTTTCAGATGCAACAGAAATTTTGTGGATTGGTCAATCCGTTCGCGAGATATGGCAGTTTGTAGGTAAGAAACGCTTGAGAAACTCAAAATTTTCGCTGTTCTGATGCTCGAAACGAATAACCAGAACGGCTTAGGGGAAAAGTACGCATACCGTTGTAATCGGGCGAGTTTCTACTTTCAGATGCAACAGAAATTTTGCGGATTGGTCAATCCGTTCGCGAGATATGGCAGTTTGTAGGTAAGAAACGCTCGAGAAACTCAACATTTTCGCAGTTCTGATGCTCGAAACGAATAACTAGAACGGCCTAGGGGAAAAGTACGCATACGGTTGTAATCGGGCGAGTTTCTACTTTCAGATGCAACAGAACTTTTGCGGTTTGGTCAATCCGTTCGCGAGATATGGCAGTTTGGAGGTAAGCAACGCTTGGGAAACCCAAAATTTTCGCAGTTCTCATGCTCGAATCGTATAACTACAACGGCCTAGGGGAAAAGTACGCATACCGTTGTAATCCGGCGAGTTTCTACTTTCAGATGCAACAGAAATTTTGCGGATTGGTCAATCCGTTCGCGAGATATGGCAGTTTGTAGGTAAGAAACGCTTGAGAAACTCAACATTTTCGCAGTTCTGATGCTCGAAACGAATAACTAGAACGGCCTAGGGGAAAAGTACGCATGCCGTTGTAATCGGGCGAGTTTCTACTGTCAGATGCAACAGAAATTTTGCGGATTAGTCAATCCGTTCGCGAGATATGGCAGTTTGGAGGAAAGAAACGCTTGAGAAACTCAAAATTTTCGCAGTTCTGATGCTCGACAAGCATAACTAGAACGGTCTAGGGGAAAAGTACGCATACCGTTGTAATCGGGCGAGTTTCTACTTTCAGATGCAACAGAAATTTTGCGGACTGGTCAATCCGTTCGCGAGATATGGCAATTTGGAGGTAAGAAACGCTTGAGAAACTCAAAATTTTCGCAGTTCTGATGCTCGACAAGCATAACTAGAACGGTCTAGGGGAAAAGTACGCATACCGTTGTAATCGGGCGAGTTTCTACTTTCAGATGCAACAGAAATTTTGCGGATTGGTCAATCCGTTCGCGAGATATGGCAGTTTGTAGGTAAGAAACGATTGAGAAACTCAAAATTTTCGCAGTTCTGATGCTCGAAACGAATAACCAGAACGGCCTAGGGGAAAAGTACGCATACCGTTGTAATCGGGCGAGTTTCTACTTTCAGATGCAACAGAAATTTTGCGGATTGGTCAATCCGTTCGCGAGATATGGCAGATTGTAGGTAAGAAACGCTCGAGAAACTCAACATTTTCGCAGTTCTGATGCTCGAAACGAATAACTAGAACGGCCTAGGGGAAAAGTACGCATACGGTTGTAATCGGGCGAGTTTCTACTTTCAGATGCAACAGAACTTTTGCGGTTTGGTCAATCCGTTCGCGAGATATGGCAGTTTGGAGGTAAGCAACGCTTGGGAAACTCAAAATTTTCGCAGTTCTCATGCTCGAAACGTATAACTACAACGGCCTAGGGGAAAAGTACGTACACCGTTGTAATCCGGCGAGTTTCTACTTTCAGATGCAACAGAAATTTTGCGGATTGGTCAATCCGTTCGCGAGATATGGCAGTTTGTAGGTAAGAAACGCTTGAGAAACTCAACATTTTCGCAGTTCTGATGCTCGAAACGAATAACTAGAACGGCCTAGGGGAAAAGTACGCATGCCGTTGTAATCGGGCGAGTTTCTACTGTCAGATGCAACAGAAATTTTGCGGATTAGTCAATCCGTTCGCGAGATATGGCAGTTTGGAGGAAAGAAACGCTTGAGAAACTCAAAATTTTCGCAGTTCTGATGCTCGACAAGCATAACTAGAACGGTCTAGGGGAAAAGTACGCATACCGTTGTAATCGGGCGAGTTTCTACTTTCAGATGCAACAGAAATTTTGTGGATTGGTCAATCCGTTCGCGAGATATGGCAGTTTGTAGGTAAGAAACGCTTGAGAAACTCAAAATTTTCGCAGTTCTGATGCTCGAAACGAATAACCAGAACGGCCCAGGGGAAAAGAACGCATACCGTTGTAATCGGGCGAGTTTCTACTTTCAGATGCAACAGAAATTTTGCGGATTGGTCAATCCGTTCGCGAGATATGGCAGTTTGGAGGAAAGAAACGCTTGAGAAACTCAAAATTTTCGCAGTTCTGATGCTCGACAAGCATAACTAGAACGGTCTAGGGGAAAAGTACGCATACCGTTGTAATCGGGCGAGTTTCTACTTTCAGATGCAACAGAAATTTTGCGGATTGGTCAATCCGTTCGCGAGATATGGCAGTTTGGAGATAAGCAACGCTTGAGAAACCCAAAATTTTCGCAGTTCTCATGCTCGAAACGAATAACTACAACGGCCTAGGGGAAAAGTACGCATACCGTTGTAATCGGGCGAGTTTCTACTTTCAGATGCAACAGAAATTTTGCGGACTGGTCAATCCGTTCGCGAGATATGGCAATTTGGAGGTAAGAAACGCTTGAGAAACTCAAAATTTTCGCAGTTCTGATGCTCGACAAGCATAACTAGAACGGTCTAGGGGAAAAGTACGCATACCGTTGTAATCGGGCGAGTTTCTACTTTCAGATGCAACAGAAATTTTGTGGATTGGTCAATCCGTTCGCGAGATATGGCAGTTTGTAGGTAAGAAACGCTTGAGAAACTCAAAATTTTCGCTGTTCTGATGCTCGAAACGAATAACCAGAACGGCCTAGGGGAAAAGTACGCATACCGTTGTAATCGGGCGAGTTTCTACTTTCAGATGCAACAGAAATTTTGCGGATTGGTCAATCCGTTCGCGAGATATGGCAGTTTGTAGGTAAGAAACGCTCGAGAAACTCAACATTTTCGCAGTTCTGATGCTCGAAACGAATAACTAGAACGGCCTAGGGGAAAAGTACGCATACGGTTGTAATCGGGCGAGTTTCTACTTTCAGATGCAACAGAACTTTTGCGGTTTCGTCAATCCGTTCGCGAGATATGGCAGTTTGGAGGTAAGCAACGCTTGGGAAACCCAAAATTTTCGCAGTTCTCATGCTCGAAACGTATAACTACAACGGCCTAGGGGAAAAGTACGCATACCGTTGTAATCCGGCGAGTTTCTACTTTCAGATGCAACAGAAATTTTGCGGATTGGTCAATCCGTTCGCGAGATATGGCAGTTTGTAGGTAAGAAACGCTTGAGAAACTCAAAATTTTCGCAGTTCTGATGCTCGAAACGAATAACTAGAACGGCCTAGGGGAAAAGTACGCATGCCGTTGTAATCGGGCGAGTTTCTACTGTCAGATGCAACAGAAATTTTGCGGATTAGTCAATCCGTTCGCGAGATATGGCAGTTTGGAGGAAAGAAACGCTTGAGAAACTCAAAATTTTCGCAGTTCTGATGCTCGACAAGCATAACTAGAACGGTCTAGGGGAAAAGTACGCATACCGTTGTAATCGGGCGAGTTTCTACTTTCAGATGCAACAGAAATTTTGCGGACTGGTCAATCCGTTCGCGAGATATGGCAATTTGGAGGTAAGAAACGCTTGAGAAACTCAAAATTTTCGCAGTTCTGATGCTCGACAAGCATAACTAGAACGTCTAGGGGAAAAGTACGCATACCGTTGTAATCGGGCGAGTTTCTACTTTCAGATGCAACAGAAATTTTGTGGATTGGTCAATCCGTTCGCGAGATATGGCAGTTTGTAGGTAAGAAACGCTTGAGAAACTCAAAATTTTCGCAGTTCTGATGCTCGAAACGAATAACCAGAACGGCCTAGGGGAAAAGTACGCATACCGTTGTAATCGGGCGAGTTTCTACTTTCAGATGCAACAGAAATTTTGCGGATTGGTCAATCCGTTCGCGAGATATGGCAGATTGTAGGTAAGAAACGCTCGAGAAACTCAACATTTTCGCAGTTCTGATGCTCGAAACGAATAACTAGAACGGCCTAGGGGAAAAGTACGCATACGGTTGTAATCGGGCGTGTTTCTACTTTCAGATGCAACAGAACTTTTGCGGTTTGGTCAATCCGTTCGCGAGATATGGCAGTTTGGAGGTAAGCAACGCTTGGGAAACTCAAAATTTTCGCAGTTCTCATGCTCGAAACGTATAACTACAACGGCCTAGGGGAAAAGTACGCACACCGTTGTAATCCGGCGAGTTTCTACTTTCAGATGCAACAGAAATTTTGCGGATTGGTCAATCCGTTCGCGAGATATGGCAGTTTGTAGGTAAGAAACGCTTGAGAAACTCAACATTTTCGCAGTTCTGATGCTCGAAACGAATAACTAGAACGGCCTAGGGGAAAAGTACGCATGCCGTTGTAATCGGGCGAGTTTCTACTGTCAGATGCAACAGAAATTTTGCGGATTAGTCAATCCGTTCGCGAGATATGGCAGTTTGGAGGAAAGAAACGCTTGAGAAACTCAAAATTTTCGCAGTTCTGATGCTCGACAAGCATAACTAGAACGGTCTAGGGGAAAAGTACGCATACCGTTGTAATCGGGCGAGTTTCTACTTTCAGATGCAACAGAAATTTTGCGGATTGGTCAATCCGTTCGCGAGATATGGCAATTTGGAGGTAAGAAACGCTTGAGAAACTCAAAATTTTCGCAGTTCTGATGCTCGACAAGCATAACTAGAACGGTCTAGGGGAAAAGTACGCATACCGTTGTAATCGGGCGAGTTTCTACTTTCAGATGCAACAGAAATTTTGTGGATTGGTCAATCCGTTCGCGAGATATGGCAGTTTGTAGGTAAGAAACGCTTGAGAAACTCAAAATTTTCGCAGTTCTGATGCTCGAAACGAATAACCAGAACGGCCTAGGGGAAAAGTACGCATACCGTTGTAATCGGGCGAGTTTCTACTTTCAGATGCAACAGAAATTTTGCGGATTGGTCAATCCGTTCGCGAGATATGGCAGATTGTAGGTAAGAAACGCTCGAGAAACTCAACATTTTCGCAGTTCTGATGCTCGAAACGAATAACTAGAACGGCCTAGGGGAAAAGTACGCATACGGTTGTAATCGGGCGAGTTTCTACTTTCAGATGCAACAGAACTTTTGCGGTTTGGTCAATCCGTTCGCGAGATATGGCAGTTTGGAGGTAAGCAACGCTTGGGAAACTCAAAATTTTCGCAGTTCTCATGCTCGAAACGTATAACTACAACGGCCTAGGGGAAAAGTACGCACACCGTTGTAATCCGGCGAGTTTCTACTTTCAGATGCAACAGAAATTTTGCGGATTGGTCAATCCGTTCGCGAGATATGGCAGTTTGTAGGTAAGAAACGCTTGAGAAACTCAACATTTTCGCAGTTCTGATGCTCGAAACGAATAACTAGAACGGCCTAGGGGAAAAGTACGCATGCCGTTGTAATCGGGCGAGTTTCTACTGTCAGATGCAACAGAAATTTTGCGGATTAGTCAATCCGTTCGCGAGATATGGCAGTTTGGAGGTAAGAAACGGTTGAGAAACTCAAAATTTTCACAGTTCTGATGCTCGAAACGAATAACCAGAACGGCCTAGGGGATAAGTACGCATACCGTTGTAATCGGGCGAGTTTCTACTTTCAGATGCAACAGAAATTTTGCGGATTGGTCAATCCGTTCGCGAGATATGGCAGTTTGGAGGTAAGCAACGCTTGAGAAACCCAAAATTTTCGCAGTTCTCATGCTCGAAACGAATAACTACAACGGCCTAGGGGAAAAGTACGCATACCGTTGTAATCGTGCGAGTTTCTACTTTCAGATGCAACAGAAATTTTGCGGACTGGTCAATCCGTTCGCGAGATATGGCAATTTGGAGGTAAGAAACGCTTGAGAAACTCAAAATTTTCGCAGTTCTGATGCTCGACAAGCATAACTAGAACGGTCTAGGGGAAAAGTACGCATACCGTTGTAATCGGGCGAGTTTCTACTTTCAGATGCAACAGAAATTTTGCGGACTGGTCAATCCGTTCGCGAGATATGGCAGTTTGTAGGTAAGAAACGCTCGAGAAACTCAACATTTTCGCAGTTCTGATGCTCGAAACGAATAACTAGAACGGCCTAGGGGAAAAGTACGCATACGGTTGTAATCGGGCGAGTTTCTACTTTCAGATGCAACAGAAATTTTGCGGATTGGTCAATCCGTTCGCGAGATATGGCAGTTTGGAGGTAAGCAACGCTTGGGAAACCCAAAATTTTCGCAGTTCTGATGCTCGAAACGAATAACCAGAACGGCCTAGGGGAAAAGTACGAATACCGTTGTAATCGGGCGAGTTTCTACTTTCAGATGCAACAGAAATTTTGCGGATTAGTCAATCCGTTCGCGAGATATGGCAGTTTGGAGGTAAGAAATGCTTGAGAAACTCAAAATTTTCGCAGTTCTGATGCTCGACAAGCATAACTAGAACGGTCCAGGGGAAAAGTACGCATACCGTTGTAATCGGGCGAGTTTCTACTTTCAGATGCAACAGAAATTTTGCGGATTGGGCAAACCCTTCGCGAGATATGGCAGTTTGGAAGTAAGAAACGCTTGAGAAACTCAAAATTTTCGCAGTTCTGATGCTCGAAACGAATAACTAGAACGGCCTAGGGGAAAAGTACGCACACCGTTGTAATCGGGCGAGCTTCTACTTTCAGATGCAACAGAAATTTTGCGGATTGGTCAATCCATTCGCGAGATATGGCAGTTTGGAGGTAAGAAACGCTTGAGAAACTCAAAATTGTCGCAGTTCTGATGCACGAAACGAATAATTAGAACGGCCTAGGGGAAAAGTACGCATACCGTTGTAATCGGGCGAGTTGCTACTTTCAGATGCATCACTAATTTTGCGGATTAGTCGATCCGTTCGCGAGATATGGCAGTTTGGGGGTAAGAAACGCTTGAGAAACTCAAAATTTTCGCAGTTCTGATGCTCGACAAGCATAACTAGAACGGTCTAGGGGAAAAGGACGCATACCGTTGTAATCGGGCGAGTTTCTACTTTCAGATGCAACAGAAATTTTGCGGATTGGTCAATCCGTCCGCGAGATGTGGCAGTTTGGAAGTAAGAAACGCTTGAGAAACTCAAAATTTTCGCAGTTCTGATGCTCGAAACGAATAACTAGAACGGCCTCGGGGAAAAGTACGCATACCGTTGTAATCGGGCGAGTTTCTACTTTCAGATGCAACAGAAATTTTGCGGATTGGTCAATCCGTTCGCGAGATATGGCAGTTTGGAGGTAAGAAACGCTTGAGAAACTCAAAATTTTCGCAGTTCTGATGATCGAAACGAATAACTAGAACGGACTTGGGGAAACGTACGCATACCGTTGTAATCGGGCGAGTTTCTACTTTCAGATGCAACAGAAATTTTGCGGATTGGTCAATCCGTTCGAGAGATATGGCAGTTTGGAGGCAAGAAACGGTCGAGAAACTCAAAATTATCACAGTTCTGATACTCGAAACGAATAACTAGAACGGTCTAGGGGAAAAGGACGCATACCGTTGTAATCGGGCGAGTTTCTACTTTCAGATGCAACAGAAATTTTGCGGATTGGTCAATCCGTTCGCGAGATATGGCAGTTTGGAGGTAAGCAACGCTTGAGAAACCCAAAATTTTCGCAGTTCTCATGCTCGAAACGAATAACTACAACGGCCTAGGGGAAAAGTACGCATACCGTTGTAATCGTGCGAGTTTCTACTTTCAGATGCAACAGAAATTTTGCGGACTGGTCAATCCGTTCGCGAGATATGGCAATTTGGAGGTAAGAAACGCTTGAGAAACTCAAAATTTTCGCAGTTCTGATGCTCGACAAGCATAACTAGAACGGTCTAGGGGAAAAGTACGCATACCGTTGTAATCGGGCGAGTTTCTACTTTCAGATGCAACAGAAATTTTGTGGATTGGTCAATCCGTTCGCGAGATATGGCAGTTTGTAGGTAAGAAACGCTTGAGAAACTCAAAATTTTCGCTGTTCTGATGCTCGAAACGAATAACCAGAACGGCCTAGGGGAAAAGTACGCATACCGTTGTAATCGGGCGAGTTTCTACTTTCAGATGCAACAGAAATTTTGCGGATTGGTCAATCCGTTCGCGAGATATGGCAGTTTGTAGGTAAGAAACGCTCGAGAAACTCAACATTTTCGCAGTTCTGATGCTCGAAACGAATAACTAGAACGGCCTAGGGGAAAAGTACGCATACGGTTGTAATCGGGCGAGTTTCTACTTTCAGATGCAACAGAACTTTTGCGGTTTCGTCAATCCGTTCGCGAGATATGGCAGTTTGGAGGTAAGCAACGCTTGGGAAACCCAAAATTTTCGCAGTTCTCATGCTCGAAACGTATAACTACAACGGCCTAGGGGAAAAGTACGCATACCGTTGTAATCCGGCGAGTTTCTACTTTCAGATGCAACAGAAATTTTGCGGATTGGTCAATCCGTTCGCGAGATATGGCAGTTTGTAGGTAAGAAACGCTTGAGAAACTCAAAATTTTCGCAGTTCTGATGCTCGAAACGAATAACTAGAACGGCCTAGGGGAAAAGTACGCATGCCGTTGTAATCGGGCGAGTTTCTACTGTCAGATGCAACAGAAATTTTGCGGATTAGTCAATCCGTTCGCGAGATATGGCAGTTTGGAGGAAAGAAACGCTTGAGAAACTCAAAATTTTCGCAGTTCTGATGCTCGACAAGCATAACTAGAACGGTCTAGGGGAAAAGTACGCATACCGTTGTAATCGGGCGAGTTTCTACTTTCAGATGCAACAGAAATTTTGCGGACTGGTCAATCCGTTCGCGAGATATGGCAATTTGGAGGTAAGAAACGCTTGAGAAACTCAAAATTTTCGCAGTTCTGATGCTCGACAAGCATAACTAGAACGGTCTAGGGGAAAAGTACGCATACCGTTGTAATCGGGCGAGTTTCTACTTTCAGATGCAACAGAAATTTTGTGGATTGGTCAATCCGTTCGCGAGATATGGCAGATTGTAGGTAAGAAACGCTCGAGAAACTCAACATTTTCGCAGTTCTGATGCTCGAAACGAATAACTAGAACGGCCTAGGGGAAAAGTACGCATACGGTTGTAATCGGGCGAGTTTCTACTTTCAGATGCAACAGAACTTTTGCGGTTTGGTCAATCCGTTCGCGAGATATGGCAGTTTGGAGGTAAGCAACGCTTGGGAAACTCAAAATTTTCGCAGTTCTCATGCTCGAAACGTATAACTACAACGGCCTAGGGGAAAAGTACGCACACCGTTGTAATCCGGCGAGTTTCTACTTTCAGATGCAACAGAAATTTTGCGGATTGGTCAATCCGTTCGCGAGATATGGCAGTTTGTAGGTAAGAAACGCTTGAGAAACTCAACATTTTCGCAGTTCTGATGCTCGAAACGAATAACTAGAACGGCCTAGGGGAAAAGTACGCATGCCGTTGTAATCGGGCGAGTTTCTACTGTCAGATGCAACAGAAATTTTGCGGATTAGTCAATCCGTTCGCGAGATATGGCAGTTTGGAGGAAAGAAACGCTTGAGAAACTCAAAATTTTCGCAGTTCTGATGCTCGACAAGCATAACTAGAACGGTCTAGGGGAAAAGTACGCATACCGTTGTAATCGGGCGAGTTTCTACTTTCAGATGCAACAGAAATTTTGCGGATTGGTCAATCCGTTCGCGAGATATGGCAATTTGGAGGTAAGAAACGCTTGAGAAACTCAAAATTTTCGCAGTTCTGATGCTCGACAAGCATAACTAGAACGGTCTAGGGGAAAAGTACGCATACCGTTGTAATCGGGCGAGTTTCTACTTTCAGATGCAACAGAAATTTTGTGGATTGGTCAATCCGTTCGCGAGATATGGCAGTTTGTAGGTAAGAAACGCTTGAGAAACTCAAAATTTTCGCAGTTCTGATGCTCGAAACGAATAACCAGAACGGCCTAGGGGAAAAGTACGCATACCGTTGTAATCGGGCGAGTTTCTACTTTCAGATGCAACAGAAATTTTGCGGATTGGTCAATCCGTTCGCGAGATATGGCAGATTGTAGGTAAGAAACGCTCGAGAAACTCAACATTTTCGCAGTTCTGATGCTCGAAACGAATAACTAGAACGGCCTAGGGGAAAAGTACGCATACGGTTGTAATCGGGCGAGTTTCTACTTTCAGATGCAACAGAACTTTTGCGGTTTGGTCAATCCGTTCGCGAGATATGGCAGTTTGGAGGTAAGCAACGCTTGGGAAACTCAAAATTTTCGCAGTTCTCATGCTCGAAACGTATAACTACAACGGCCTAGGGGAAAAGTACGCACACCGTTGTAATCCGGCGAGTTTCTACTTTCAGATGCAACAGAAATTTTGCGGATTGGTCAATCCGTTCGCGAGATATGGCAGTTTGTAGGTAAGATACGCTTGAGAAACTCAACATTTTCGCAGTTCTGATGCTCGAAACGAATAACTAGAACGGCCTAGGGGAAAAGTACGCATGCCGTTGTAATCGGGCGAGTTTCTACTGTCAGATGCAACAGAAATTTTGCGGATTAGTCAATCCGTTCGCGAGATATGGCAGTTTGGAGGTAAGAAACGGTTGAGAAACTCAAAATTTTCACAGTTCTGATGCTCGAAACGAATAACCAGAACGGCCTAGGGGATAAGTACGCATACCGTTGTAATCGGGCGAGTTTCTACTTTCAGATGCAACAGAAATTTTGCGGATTGGTCAATCCGTTCGCGAGATATGGCAGTTTGGAGGTAAGCAACGCTTGAGAAACCCAAAATTTTCGCAGTTCTCATGCTCGAAACGAATAACTACAACGGCCTAGGGGAAAAGTACGCATACCGTTGTAATCGTGCGAGTTTCTACTTTCAGATGCAACAGAAATTTTGCGGACTGGTCAATCCGTTCGCGAGATATGGCAATTTGGAGGTAAGAAACGCTTGAGAAACTCAAAATTTTCGCAGTTCTGATGCTCGACAAGCATAACTAGAACGGTCTAGGGGAAAAGTACGCATACCGTTGTAATCGGGCGAGTTTCTACTTTCAGATGCAACAGAAATTTTGCGGACTGGTCAATCCGTTCGCGAGATATGGCAGTTTGTAGGTAAGAAACGCTCGAGAAACTCAACATTTTCGCAGTTCTGATGCTCGAAACGAATAACTAGAACGGCCTAGGGGAAAAGTACGCATACGGTTGTAATCGGGCGAGTTTCTACTTTCAGATGCAACAGAAATTTTGCGGATTGGTCAATCCGTTCGCGAGATATGGCAGTTTGGAGGTAAGCAACGCTTGGGAAACCCAAAATTTTCGCAGTTCTGATGCTCGAAACGAATGACCAGAACGGCCTAGGGGAAAAGTACGAATACCGTTGTAATCGGGCGAGTTTCTACTTTCAGATGCAACAGAAATTTTGCGGATTAGTCAATCCGTTCGCGAGATATGGCAGTTTGGAGGTAAGAAATGCTTGAGAAACTCAAAATTTTCGCAGTTCTGATGCTCGACAAGCATAACTAGAACGGTCCAGGGGAAAAGTACGCATACCGTTGTAATCGGGCGAGTTTCTACTTTCAGATGCAACAGAAATTTTGCGGATTGGGCAAACCGTTCGCGAGATATGGCAGTTTGGAAGTAAGAAACGCTTGAGAAACTCAAAATTTTCGCAGTTCTGATGCTCGAAACGAATAACTAGAACGGCCTAGGGGAAAAGTACGCACACCGTTGTAATCGGGCGAGCTTCTACTTTCAGATGCAACAGAAATTTTGCGGATTGGTCAATCCATTCGCGAGATATGGCAGTTTGGAGGTAAGAAACGCTTGAGAAACTCAAAATTTTCGCAGTTCTGATGATCGAAACGGAATAACTAGAACGGACTTGGGGAAACGTACGCATACCGTTGTAATCGGCGAGTTTCTACTTTCAGATGCAACAGAAATTTTGCGGATTGGTCAATCCGTTCGAGAGATATGGCAGTTTGGAGGCAAGAAACGGTCGAGAAACTCAAAATTATCACAGTTCTGATACTCGAAACGAATAACTAGAACGGTCTAGGGGAAAAGGACGCATACCGTTGTAATCGGGCGAGTTTCTACTTTCAGATGCAACAGAAATTTTGCGGATTGGTCAATCCGTTCCGCGAGATATGGCAGTTTGGAGGATAAGCAACGCTTGAGAAACCCAAAATTTTTGCAGTTCTCAGTGCTCGAAACGAATAACTACAACGGCCTAGGGGAAAAGTACGCATACCGTTGTAATCGTGCGAGTTTCTACTTTCAGATGCAACAGAAATTTGCGGACTGGTCAATCCGTTCGCGAGATATGGCAATTTGGAGGTAAGAAAACGCTTGAGAACTCAAAATTTTCGCATTCTGATGCTCGACAAGCATAACTAGAAACGGTCTAGGGAAAAGTACGCATACCGTTGTAATCGGGCGAGTTTCTACTTTCAGATGCAACAGAAATTATGCGGATTGGTCAATCCGTTCGCGAGATATGGCAGTTTGTAGGTAAGAAACGCTCGAGAAACTCAACAATTTCGCAGTTCTGATGCTCGAAACGAATAACTAGAACGGCCTAGGGGAAAAGTACGCATACGGTTGTAATCGGGCGAGTTTCTACTTTCAGATGCAACAGAAATTTTGCGGATTGGTCAATCCGTTCGCGAGATATGGCAGTTTGGGTAAGCAACGCTTGGGGAAACCCAAAATTTTCGCAGTTCTCATGCTCGAAACGTATAACTACAACGGCCTAGGGGAAAGTACGCAAAGCGTTGTAATAGGGCGAGTTTCTACTTTCAGATGCAACAGAAATTTTGCGGATGGTCAATCCGTTCGCGAGATATGGCAGTTTGTAGGTAAGAAACGCTCTGAGAAAACTCAAAATTTTCGCAGTTCTGATGCTCGACAAGCATAACTAGAACGGTCTAGGGGAAAAGTACGCATACCGTTGTAATCGGGCGAGTTTCTACTTTCAGATGCAACAGAAATTTTGCGGATTGGTCAATCCGTTCGCGAGATATGGCAGTTTGTAGGTAAGAAACGCTCGAGAAACTCAACATTTTCGCAGTTCTGATGCTCGAAACGAATAACCAGAACGGCCTAGGGGAAAAGTACGAATACCGTTGTAATCGGGCGAGTTTCTACTTTCAGATGCAACAGAAATTTTGCGGATTGGTCAATCCGTTCGCGAGATATGGCAGTTTGTATGTAAGAAACGCTCGAGAAACTCAACATTTTCGCAGTTCTGATGCTCGAAACGAATAACCAGAACGGCCTAGGGGAAAAGTACGAATACCGTTGTAATCGGGCGAGTTTCTACTTTCAGATGCAACAGAAATTTTGCGGATTAGTCAATCCGTTCGCGAGATATGGCAGTTTGGAGGTAAGAAATGCTTGAGAAACTCAAAATTTTCGCAGTTCTGATGCTCGACGAGCATAACTAGAACGGTCCAGGGGAAAAGTACGCATACCGTTGTAATCGGGCGAGTTTCTACTTTCAGATGCAACAGAAATTTTGCGGATTGGGCAAACCGTTCGCGAGATATGGCAGTTTGGAAGTAAGAAACGCTTGAGAAACTCAAAATTTTCGCAGTTCTGATGCTCGAAACGAATAACTAGAACGGCCTAGGGGAAAAGTACGCACACCGTTGTAATCGGGCGAGCTTCTACTTTCAGATGCAACAGAAATTTTGCGGATTGGTCAATCCATTCGCGAGATATGGCAGTTTGGAGGTAAGAAACGCTTGAGAAACTCAAAATTGTCGCAGTTCTGATGCTCGACAAGCATAACTAGAACGGTCTAGGGGAAAAGGACGCATACCGTTGTAATCGGGCGAGTTTCTACTTTCAGATGCAACAGAAATTTTGCGGATTGGTCAATCCGTCCGCGAGATGTGGCAGTTTGGAAGTAAGAAACGCTTGAGAAACTCAAAATTTTCGCAGTTCTGATGCTCGAAACGAATAACTAGAACGGCCTCGGGGAAAAGTACGCATACCGTTGTAATCGGGCGAGTTTCTACTTTCAGATGCAACAGAAATTTTGCGGATTGGTCAATCCGTTCGCGAGATATGGCAGTTTGGAGGTAAGAAACGCTTGAGAAACTCAAAATTTTCGCAGTTCTGATGATCGAAACGAATAACTAGAACGGACTTGGGGAAACGTACGCATACCGTTGTAATCGGGCGAGTTTCTACTTTCAGATGCAACAGAAATTTTGCGGATTGGTCAATCCGTTCGAGAGATATGGCAGTTTGGAGGCAAGAAACGGTCGAGAAACTCAAAATTATCACAGTTCTGATACTCGAAACGAATAACTAGAACGGTCTAGGGGAAAAGGACGCATACCGTTGTAATCGGGCGAGTTTCTACTTTCAGATGCAACAGAAATTTTGCGGATTGGTCAATCCGTCCGCGAGATGTGGCAGTTTGGAGGTAAGAAACGCTTGAGAAACTCAAAATTTTCGCAGTTCTGATGCTCGACAAGCATAACTAGAACGGTCTAGGGGAAATGTACGCATACCGTTGCAATCGGGCGACATTCTACTTTCAGATGCAACAGAAATTTTGCGGATTGGTCAATCCGTTCGCGAGATATGGCAGTTTGGAGGTAAGAAACGGTTGAGAAACTCAAAATTTTCACAGTTCTGATGCTCGACAAGCATAACTAGAACGGTCTAGGGGAAAAGTACGCATACCGTTGAAATCGGGCGAGTTTCTACTTTCAGATGCAACAGGAATTTTGCGGATCGGTCAATCTGTTCGCGAGATATGGCAGTTTGGAGGTAAGCAACGCTTGAGAAACTCAAAATTTTCGAAGTTCTCATGCTCGAAACGAATAACTACAACGGCCTAGGGGAAAAGTACACATACCGTTGTAATCGGGCGAGTTTCTACTTTCAGATGCAACAGTAATTTTGCGGATTGGTCAATCCGTTTGCGAGATATGGCAGTTTGGATGTAAGAAACGCTTGAGAAACTCAAAATTTTCACAGTTCTGATGCTCGAAACGAATAACTAGAACGGACTAGGGGAAAAGTACGCATACCGTTGTAATCGGGCGAGTTTCTACTTTCAGATGCAACAGAAATTTTGCGGATTGGTCAATCCGTTCGCGAGATATGGCAGTTTGGAGGTAAGAAACGGTTGAGAAACTCAAAATTTTCACAGTTCTGATGCTCGAAACGAATAACCAGAACGGCCTAGGGGAAAAGTACGCATACCGTTGTAATCGGGCGAGTTTCTACTTTCAGATGCAACAGAAATTTTGCGGATCGGTCAATCCGTTCGCGAGATATGGCAGTTTGGAGGTAAGAAACGGTTGAGAAACTCAAAATTTTCACAGTTCTGATGCTCGACAAGCATAACTAGAACGGTCTAGGGGAAAAGTACGCATACCGTTGTAATCGGGCGAGTTTCTACTTTCAGATGCAACAGGAATTTTGCGGATCGGTCAATCCGTTCGCGAGATATGGCAGTTTGGATGTAAGCAACGCTTGAGAAACTCAAAATTTTCGAAGTTCTCATGCTCGAAACGAATAACTACAACGGCCTAGGGGAAAAGTACGCATACCGTTGTAATCGGGCGAGTTGCTACTTTCAGATGCATCAGTAATTTTGCGGATTAGTCGATCCGTTCGCGAGATATGGCATTTTGGAGGTAAGAAGCGCTTGAGAAACTCAAAATTTTCGCAGTTCTGATGCTCGACAAGCATAACTAGAACGGCCTAGGGGAAAAGGACGCATACCGTTGTAATCGGGCGAGTTTCTACTTTCAGATGCAACAGAAATTTTGCGGATTGGTCAATCCGTCCGCGAGATGTGGCAGTTTGGAAGTAAGAAACGCTTGAGAAACTCAAAATTTTCGCAGTTCTGATGCTCGAAACGAATAACTAGAACGGTCTAGGGGAAAAGTACGCATACCGTTGTAATCGGGCGAGTTTCTACTTTCAGATGCAACAGAAATTTTGCGGATTGGTCAATCCGTTCGCGAGATATGGCAGTTTGGAGGTAAGAAACACTTGAGAAACTCAAAATTTTCACAGTTCTGATGCTCGAAACGAATAACTAGAACGGACTAGGGGAAAAGTACGCATACCGTTGTAATCGGGCGAGTTTCTACTTTCAGATGCAACAGAAATTTTGCGGATTGGTCAATCCGTTCTCGAGATATGGCAGTTTGGAGGTAAGAAACGGTTGAGAAACTCAAAATTTTCACAGTTCTGATGCTCGACAAGCATAACTAGAACGGACTTGGGGAAACGTACGCATACCGTTGTAATCGGGCGAGTTTCTACTTTCAGATGCAACAGAAATTTTGCGGATTGGTCAATCCGTTCGAGAGATATGGCAGTTTGGAGGCAAGAAACGGTCGAGAAACTCAAAATTATCACAGCTCTGATACTCGAAACGAATAACCAGAACGGCCTAGGGGAAAAGTACGCATACCGTTGTAATCGGGCGAGTTTCTACTTTCAGATGCAACAGAAATTTTGAGGATTGGTCAATCCGTTCGCGAGATATGGCAGTTTGTAGGTAAGAAACGCTTGAGAAACTCAAAATTTTCGCAGTTCTGATGCTCGAAACGAATAACTAGAACGGCCTAGGGGAAAAGTACGCATACCGTTGTAAGCGGGCGAGTTTCTACTTTCAGATGCAACAGAAATTTTGCGGATTAGTCAATCCGTTCGCGAGATATGGCAGTTTGGAGGTAAGAAACGCTTGAGAAACTCAAAATTTTCGCAGTTCTGATGCTCGACAAGCATAACTAGAACGGTCTAGGGGAAATGTACGCATACCGTTGCAATCGGGCGACTTTCTACTTTCAGATGCAACAGAAATTTTGCGGATTGGTCATTCCGTTCGCGAGATATGGCAGTTTGGAGGTAAGAAACGGTTGAGAAACTCAAAATTTTCACAGTTCTGATGCTCGACAAGTATAACTAGAACGGTCTAGGGGAAAAGTACGCATACCGTTGAAATCGGGCAAGTTTCTACTTTCAGATGCAACAGGAATTTTGCGGATCGGTCAAACCGTTCGCGAGATATGGCAGTTTGGAGGTAAGCAACGCTTGAGAAACTCAAAATTTTCGAAGTTCTCATGCTCGAAACGAATAACTACAACGGCCTAGGGGAAAAGTACGCATACCGTTGTAATCGGGCGAGTTTCTACTTTCAGATGCAACAGAAATTTTGCGGATTGGTCAATCCGTTCGCGAGATATGGCAGTTTGGAGGTAAGAAACGCTTGAGAAACTCAAAATTTTCACAGTTCTGATGCTCGAAACGAATAACTAGAACGGACTAGGGGAAAAGTACGCATACCGTTGTAATCGGGCGAGTTTCTACTTTCAGATGCAACAGAAATTTTGCGGATTGGTCAATCCGTTCGCGAGATATGGCAGTTTGGAGGTAAGAAACGGTTGAGAAACTCAAAATTTTCACAGTTCTGATGCTCGAAACGAATAACCAGAACGGCCTAGGGGAAAAGTACGCATACCGTTGTAATCGGGCGAGTTTCTACTTTCAGATGCAACAGAAATTTTGCGGATTGGTCAATCCGTTCGCGAGATATGGCAGTTTGGAGGTAAGAAACGGTTGAGAAACTCAAAATTTTCACAGTTCTGATGCTCGACAAGCATAACTAGAACGGTCTAGGGGAAAAGTACGCATACCGTTGTAATCGGGCGAGTTTCTACTTTCAGATGCAACAGGAATTTTGCGGATCGGTCAATCCGTTCGCGAGATATGGCAGTTTGGAGGTAAGCAACGCTTGAGAAACTCAAAATTTTCGAAGTTCTCATGCTCGAAACGAATAACTACAACGGCCTAGGGGAAAAGTACGCATACCGTTGTAATCGGGCGAGTTTCTACTTTCAGATGCAACAGAAATTTTGCGGATTGGTCAATCCGTTCGCGAGATATGGCAGTTTGGAGGCAAGAAACGGTTGAGAAACTCAAAATTTTCACAGTTCTGATGCTCGAAACGAATAACCAGAACGGCCTAGGGGAAAAGTACGCATACCGTTGTAATCGGGCGAGTTTCCACTTTCAGATGCAACAGAAATTTTGCGGATTGGTCAATCCGTTCGCGAGATATGGCAGTTTGGAGGTAAGAAACGCTTGAGAAGCTCAAAATTTTCACAGTTCTGATGCTCGAAACGAATAACTAGAACGGACTAGGGGAAAAGTACGCATACCGTTGTAATCGGGCGAGTTTCTACTTTCAGATGCAACAGAAATTTTGCGGATTGGTCAATCCGTTCGCGAGATATGGCAGTTTGGAGGTAAGAAACGGTTGAGAAACTCAAAATTTTCACAGTTCTGATGCTCGAAACGAATAACCAGAACGGCCTAGGGGAAAAGTACGCATACCGTTGTAATCGGGCGAGTTTCTACATTCAGATGCAACAGAAATTTTGCGGATTGGTCAATCCGTTCGCGAGATATGGCAGTTTGGAGGTAAGAAACGGTTGAGAAACTCAAAATTTTCACAGTTCTGATGCTCGACAAGCATAACTAGAACGGGCTAGGGGAAAAGTACGCATACCGTTGTAATCGGGCGAGTTTCTACTTTCAGATGCAACAGGAATTTTGCGGATCGGTCAATCCGTTCGCGAGATATGGCAGTTTGGAGGTAAGCAACGCTTGAGAAACTCAAAATTTTCGAAGTTCTCATGCTCGAAACGAATAACTACAACGGCCTAGGGGAAAAGTACGCATACCGTTGTAATCGGGCGAGTTTCTACTTTCAGATGCAACAGAAATTTTGCGGATTGGTCAATCCGTTCGCGAGATATGGCAGTTTGGAGGTAAGAAACGGTTGAGAAACTCAAAATTTTCACAGTTCTGATGCTCGAAACGAATAACCAGAACGGCCTAGGGGAAAAGTACGCATACCGTTGTAATCGGGCGAGTTTCTACTTTCAGATGCAACAGAAATTTTGCGGATTGGTCAATCCGTTCGCGAGATATGGCAGTTTGGAGGTAAGAAACGGTTGAGAAACTCAAAATTTTCACAGTTCTGATGCTCGACAAGCATAACTAGAACGGTCTAGGGGAAAAGTACGCATACCGTTGTAATCGGGCGAGTTTCTACTTTCAGATGCAACAGGAATTTTGCGGATCGGTCAATCCGTTCGCGAGATATGGCAGTTTGGAGGTAAGCAACGCTTGAGAAACTCAAAATTTTCGAAGTTCTCATGCTAGAAACGAATAACTACAACGGCCTAGGGGAAAAGTACACATACCGTTGTAATCGGGCGAGTTTCTACTTTCAGATGCAACAGAAATTTTGCGGATTGGGCAAACCGTTCGCGAGATATGGCAGTTTGGAAGTAAGAAACGCTTGAGAAACTCAAAATTTTCGCAGTTCTGATGCTCGAAACGAATAACTAGAACGGCCTAGGGGAAAAGTACGCACACCGTTGTAATCGGGCGAGCTTCTACTTTCAGATGCAACAGAAATTTTGCGGATTGGTCAATCCATTCGCGAGATATGGCAGTTTGGAGGTAAGAAACGCTTGAGAAACTCAAAATTTTCGCAGTTCTGATGCACGAAACGAATAATTAGAACGGCCTAGGGGAAAAGTACGCATACCGTTGTAATCGGGCGAGTTGCTACTTTCAGATGCATCAGTAATTTTGCGGATTAGTCGATCCGTTCGCGAGATATGGCAGTTTGGAGGTAAGAAACGTTTGAGAAACTCAAAATTTTCACAATTCTGATGCTCGAAACGAATAACTAGAACGGACTAGGGGAAAAGTACGCATACCGTTGTAATCGGGCGAGTTTCTACTTTCAGATGCAACAGAAATTTTGCGGATTGGTCAATCCGTTCGCGAGATATGGCAGTTTGGAGGTAAGAAACGCTTGAGAAACTCAAAATTTTCACAGTTCTGATGCTCGAAACGAATAACTAGAACGGACTAGGGGAAAAGTACGCATACCGTTGTAATCGGGCGAGTTTCTACTTTCAGATGCAACAGAAATTTTGCGGATTGGTCAATCCGTTCGCGAGATATGGCAGTTTGGAGGTAAGAAACGGTTGAGAAACTCAAAATTTTCACAGTTCTGATGCTCGAAACGAATAACCAGAACGGCCTAGGGGAAAAGTACGCATACCGTTGTAATCGGGCGAGTTTCTACTTTCAGATGCAACAGAAATTTTGCGGATTGGTCAATCCGTTCGCGAGATATGGCAGTTTGGAGGTAAGAAACGGTTGAGAAACTCAAAATTTTCACAGTTCTGATGCTCGACAAGCATAACTAGAACGGACTTGGGGAAACGTACGCATACCGTTGTAATCGGGCGAGTTTCTACTTTCAGATGCAACAGAAATTTTGCGGATTGGTCAATCCGTTCGAGAGATATGGCAGTTTGGAGGCAAGAAACGGTCGAGAAACTCAAAATTATCACAGTTCTGATACTCGAAACGAATAACCAGAACGGCGTAGGGGAAAAGTACGCATACCGTTGTAATCGGGCGAGTTTCTACTTTCAGATGCAACAGAAATTTTGAGGATTGGTCAATCCGTTCGCGAGATATGGCAGTTTGTAGGTAAGAAACGCTTGAGAAACTCAAAATTTTCGCAGTTCTGATGCTCGAAACGAATAACTAGAACGGCCTAGGGGAAAAGTACGCATACCGTTGTAAGCGGGCGAGTTTCTACTTTCAGATGCAACAGAAATTTTGCGGATTAGTCAATCCGTTCGCGAGATATGGCAGTTTGGAGGTAAGAAACGCTTGAGGAACTCAAAATTTTCGCAGTTCTGATGCTCGACAAGCATAACTAGAACGGTCTAGGGGAAATGTACGCATACCGTTGCAATCGGGCGACTTTCTACTTTCAGATGCAACAGAAATTTTGCGGATTGGTCAATCCGTTCGCGAGATATGGCAGTTTGGAGGTAAGAAACGGTTGAGAAACTCAAAATTTTCACAGTTCTGATGCTCGACAAGCATAACTAGAACGGTCTAGGGGAACAGTACGCATACCGTTGAAATCGGGCGAGTTTCTACTTTCAGATGCAACAGGAATTTTGCGGATCGGTCAATCCGTTCGCGAGATATGGCAGTTTGGAGGTAAGCAACGCTTGAGAAACTCAAAATTTTCGAAGTTCTCATGCTCGAAACGAATAACTACAACGGCCTAGGGGAAAAGCACGCATACCGTTGTAATCGGGCGAGTTTCTACTTTCAGATGCAACAGAAATTTTGCGGATTGGTCAATCCGTTCGCGAGATATGGCAGTTTGGAGGTAAGAAACGCTTGAGAAACTCAAAATTTTCACAGTTCTGATGCTCGAAACGAATAACTAGAACGGACTAGGGGAAAAGTACGCATACCGTTGTAATCGGGCGAGTTTCTACTTTCAGATGCAACAGAAATTTTGCGGATTGGTCAATCCGTTCGCGAGATATGGCAGTTTGGAGGTAAGAAACGGTTGAGAAACTCAAAATTTTCACAGTTCTGATGCTCGAAACGAATAACCAGAACGGCCTAGGGGAAAAGTACGCATACCGTTGTAATCGGGCGAGTTTCTACTTTCAGATGCAACAGAAATTTTGCGGATTGGTCAATCCGTTCGCGAGATATGGCAGTTTGGATGTAAGAAACGGTTGAGAAACTCAAAATTTTCACAGTTCTGATGCTCGACAAGCATAACTAGAACGGTCTAGGGGAAAAGTACGCATACCGTTGTAATCGGGCGAGTTTCTACTTTCAGATGCAACAGGAATTTTGCGGATCGGTCAATCCGTTCGCGAGATATGGCAGTTTGGAGGTAAGCAACGCTTGAGAAACTCAAAATTTTCGAAGTTCTCATGCTCGAAACGAATAACTACAACGGCCTAGGGGAAAAGTACGCATACCGTTGTAATCGGGCGAGTTTCTACTTTCAGATGCAACAGAAATTTTGCGGATTGGTCAATCCGTTCGCGAGATATGGCAGTTTGGAGGTAAGAAACGGTTGAGAAACTCAAAATTTTCACAGTTCTGATGCTCGAAACGAATAACCAGAACGGCCTAGGGGAAAAGTACGCATACGGTTGTAATCGGGCGAGTTTCTACTTTCAGATGCAACAGAAATTTTGCGGATTGGTCAATCCGTTCGCGAGATATGGCAGTTTGGAGGTAAGAAACGGTTGAGAAACTCAAAATTTTCACAGTTCTGATGCTCGACAAGCATAACTAGAACGGTCTAGGGGAAAAGTACGCATACCGTTGTAATCGGGCGAGTTTCTACTTTCAGATGCAACAGAAATTTTGCGGATCGGTCAATCCGTTCGCGAGATATGGCAGTTTGGAGGTAAGAAACGGTTGAGAAACTCAAAATTTTCACAGTTCTGATGCTCGACAAGCATAACTAGAACGGTCTAGGGGAAAAGTACGCATACCGTTGTAATCGGGCGAGTTTCTACTTTCAGATGCAACAGGAATTTTGCGGATCGGTCAATCCGTTCGCGAGATATGGCAGTTTGGAGGTAAGCAACGCTTGAGAAACTCAAAATTTTCGAAGTTCTCATGCTAGAAACGAATAACTACAACGGCCTAGGGGAAAAGTACACATACCGTTGTAATCGGGCGAGTTTCTACTTTCAGATGCAACAGAAATTTTGCGGATTGGGCAAACCGTTCGCGAGATATGGCAGTTTGGAAGTAAGAAACGCTTGAGAAACTCAAAATTTTCGCAGTTCTGATGCTCGAAACGAATAACTAGAACGGCCTAGGGGAAAAGTACGCACACCGTTGTAATCGGGCGAGCTTCTACTTTCAGATGCAACAGAAATTTTGCGGATTGGTCAATCCATTCGCGAGATATGGCAGTTTGGAGGTAAGAAACGCTTGAGAAACTCAAAATTTTCGCAGTTCTGATGCACGAAACGAATAATTAGAACGGCCTAGGGGAAAAGTACGCATACCGTTGTAATCGGGCGAGTTGCTACTTTCAGATGCATCAGTAATTTTGCGGATTAGTCGATCCGTTCGCGAGATATGGCAGTTTGGAGGTAAGAAACGCTTGAGAAACTCAAAATTTTCGCAGTTCTGATGCTCGACAAGCATAACTAGAACGGTCTAGGGGAAAAGGACGCACACCTTTGTAATCGGGCGAGTTTCTACTTTCAGATGCAACAGAAATTTTGCGGATTGGTCAATCCGTCCGCGAGATGTGGCAGTTTGGAAGTAAGAAACGCTTGAGAAACTCAAAATTTTCGCAGTTCTGATGCTCGAAACGAATAACTAGAACGGTCTAGGGGAAAAGTACGCATACCGTTGTAATCGGGCGAGTTTCTACTTTCAGATGCAACAGAAATTTTGCGGATTGGTCAATCCGTTCGCGAGATATGGCAGTTTGGAGGTAAGAAACGCTTGAGAAACTCAAAATTTTCACAGTTCTGATGCTCGAAACGAATAACTAGAACGGACTAGGGGAAAAGTACGCATACCGTTGTAATCGGGCGAGTTTCTACTTTCAGATGCAACAGAAATTTTGCGGATTGGTCAATCCGTTCGCGAGATATGGCAGTTTGGAGGTAAGAAACGGTTGAGAAACTCAAAATTTTCACAGTTCTGATGCTCGACAAGCATAACTAGAACGGACTTGGGGAAACGTACGCATACCGTTGTAATCGGGCGAGTTTCTACTTTCAGATGCAACAGAAATTTTGCGGATTGGTCAATCCGTTCGAGAGATATGGCAGTTTGGAGGCAAGAAACGGTCGAGAAACTCAAAATTATCACAGTTCTGATACTCGAAACGAATAACCAGAACGGCCTAGGGGAAAAGTACGCATACCGTTGTAATCGGGCGAGTTTCTACTTTCAGATGCAACAGAAATTTTGCGGATTAGTCAATCCGTTCGCGAGATATGGCAGTTTGGAGGTAAGAAACGCTTGAGAAACTCAAAATTTTCGCAGTTCTGATGCTCGACAAGCATAACTAGAACGGTCTAGGGGAAATGTACGCATACCGTTGCAATCGGGCGACTTTCTACTTTCAGATGCAACAGAAATTTTGCGGATTGGTCAATCCGTTCGCGAGATATGGCAGTTTGGAGGTAAGAAACGGTTGAGAAACTCAAAATTTTCACAGTTCTGATGCTCGACAAGCATAACTAGAACGGTCTAGGGGAAAAGTACGCATACCGTTGAAATCGGGCGAGTTTCTACTTTCAGATGCAACAGGAATTTTGCGGATCGGTCAATCCGTTCGCGAGATATGGCAGTTTGGAGGTAAGCAACGCTTGAGAAACTCAAAATTTTCGAAGTTCTCATGCTCGAAACGAATAACTACAACGGCCTAGGGGAAAAGTACGCATACCGTTGTAATCGGGCGAGTTTCTACTTTCAGATGCAACAGAAATTTTGCGGATTGGTCAATCCGTTCGCGAGATATGGCAGTTTGGAGGTAAGAAACGCTTGAGAAACTCAAAATTTTCACAGTTCTGATGCTCGAAACGAATAACTAGAACGGACTAGGGGAAAAGTACGCATACCGTTGTAATCGGGCGAGTTTCTACTTTCAGATGCAACAGAAATTTTGCGGATTGGTCAATCCGTTCGCGAGATATGGCAGTTTGGAGGTAAGAAACGGTTGAGAAACTCAAAATTTTCACAGTTCTGATGCTCGACAAGCATAACTAGAACGGACTTGGGGAAACGTACGCATACCGTTGTAATCGGGCGAGTTTCTACTTTCAGATGCAACAGAAATTTTGCGGATTGGTCAATCCGTTCGAGAGATATGGCAGTTTGGAGGCAAGAAACGGTCGAGAAACTCAAAATTATCACAGTTCTGATACTCGAAACGAATAACCAGAACGGCCTAGGGGAAAAGTACGCATACCGTTGTAATCGGGCGAGTTTCTACTTTCAGATGCAACAGAAATTTTGCGGATTAGTCAATCCGTTCGCGAGATATGGCAGTTTGGAGGTAAGAAACGCTTGAGAAACTCAAAATTTTCGCAGTTCTGATGCTCGACAAGCATAACTAGAACGGTCTAGGGGAAATGTACGCATACCGTTGCAATCGGGCGACTTTCTACTTTCAGATGCAACAGAAATTTTGCGGATTGGTCAATCCGTTCGCGAGATATGGCAGTTTGGAGGTAAGAAACGGTTGAGAAACTCAAAATTTTCACAGTTCTGATGCTCGACAAGCATAACTAGAACGGTCTAGGGGAAAAGTACGCATACCGTTGAAATCGGGCGAGTTTCTACTTTCAGATGCAACAGGAATTTTGCGGATCGGTCAATCCGTTCGCGAGATATGGCAGTTTGGAGGTAAGCAACGCTTGAGAAACTCAAAATTTTCGAAGTTCTCATGCTCGAAACGAATAACTACAACGGCCTAGGGGAAAAGTACGCATACCGTTGTAATCGGGCGAGTTTCTACTTTCAGATGCAACAGAAATTTTGCGGATTGGTCAATCCGTTCGCGAGATATGGCAGTTTGGAGGTAAGAAACGCTTGAGAAACTCAAAATTTTCACAGTTCTGATGCTCGAAACGAATAACTAGAACGGACTAGGGGAAAAGTACGCATACCGTTGTAATCGGGCGAGTTTCTACTTTCAGATGCAACAGAAATTTTGCGGATTGGTCAATCCGTTCGCGAGATATGGCAGTTTGGAGGTAAGAAACGGTTGAGAAACTCAAAATTTTCACAGTTCTGATGCTCGAAACGAATAACCAGAACGGCCTAGGGGAAAAGTACGCATACCGTTGTAATCGGGCGAGTTTCTACTTTCAGATGCAACAGAAATTTTGCGGATTGGTCAATCCGTTCGCGAGATATGGCAGTTTGGAGGTAAGAAGCGGTTGAGAAACTCAAAATTTTCACAGTTCTGATGCTCGACAAGCATAACTAGAACGGTCTAGGGGAAAAGTACGCATACCGTTGTAATCGGGCGAGTTTCTACTTTCAGATGCAACAGGAATTTTGCGGATCGGTCAATCCGTTCGCGAGATATGGCAGTTTGGAGGTAAGCAACGCTTGAGAAACTCAAAATTTTCGAAGTTCTCATGCTCGAAACGAATAACTACAACGGCCTAGGGGAAAAGCACGCATACCGTTGTAATCGGGCGAGTTTCTACTTTCAGATGCAACAGAAATTTTGCGGATTGGTCAATCCGTTCGCGAGATATGGCAGTTTGGAGGTAAGAAACGCTTGAGAAACTCAAAATTTTCACAGTTCTGATGCTCGAAACGAATAACTAGAACGGACTAGGGGAAAAGTACGCATACCGTTGTAATCGGGCGAGTTTCTACTTTCAGATGCAACAGAAATTTTGCGGATTGGTCAATCCGTTCGCGAGATATGGCAGTTTGGAGGTAAGAAACGGTTGAGAAACTCAAAATTTTCACAGTTCTGATGCTCGACAAGCATAACTAGAACGGTCAAGGGGAAAAGTACGCATACCGTTGTAATCGGGCGAGTTTCTACTTTCAGATGCAACAGAAATTTTGCGGATTGGTCAATCCGTTCGCGAGATATGGCAGTTTGGAGGTAAGCAACGCTTGGGAAACCCAAAATTTTCGCAGTTCTCATGCTCGAAACGAATAACTACAACGGCCTAGGGGAAAAGTACGCATACCGTTGTAATCGGGCGAGTTTCTACTTTCAGATGCAACAGAAATTTTGCGGATTGGTCAATCCGTTCGCGAGATATGGCAGTTTGGAGGTAAGAAACGCTTGAGAAACTCAAAATTTTCGCAGTTCTGATGCTCGAAACGAATAACTAGAACGGTCTAGGAGAAAAGTACGCATACCGTTGTAATCGGGCGAGTTTCTACTGTCAGATGCAACAGAAATTTTGCGGATTAGTCAATCCGTTCGCGAGATATGGCAGTTTGGAGGAAAGAAACGCTTGAGAAACTCAAAATTTTCGCAGTTCTGATGCTCGACAAGCATAACTAGAACGGTCTAGGGGAAAAGTACGCATACCGTTGTAATCGGGCGAGTTTCTACTGTCAGATGCAACAGAAATTTTGCGGATTAGTCAATCCGTTCGCGAGATATGGCAGTTTGGAGGAAAGAAACGCTTGAGAAACTCAACATTTTTGCAGTTCTGATGCTCGAAACGAATAACTAGAACGGCCTAGGTAAAAGTACGCATACCGTTGTAATCGGGCGAGTTTCTACTTTCAGATGCAACAGAAATTTTGCGGATTGGTCAATCCGTACGCGAGATATGGCAGTTTGGAGGTAAGAAACGCTTGAGAAACTCAAAATTTTCGCAGTTCTGATGCTCGAAACGAATAACTAGAACGGACTAGGGGAAAAGTACGCATACCGTTGTAATCGGGCGAGTTTCTACTTCCAGATGCAACAGAAATTTTGCGGATTGGTCAATCCGTTCGCGAGATATGGCAGTTTGGAGGTAAGCAACGCTTGAGAAACCCAAAATTTTCGCAGTTCTCATGCTCGAAACGAATAACTACAACGGCCTAGGGGAAAAGTACGCATACCGTTGTAATCGGGCGAGTTTCTACTTTCAGATGCAACAGAAATTTTGCGGACTGGTCAATCCGTTCGCGAGATATGGCAATTTGGAGGTAAGAAACGCTTGAGAAACTCAAAATTTTCGCAGTTCTGATGCTCGACAAGCATAACTAGAACGGTCTAGGGGAAAAGTACGCATACCGTTGTAATCGGGCGAGTTTCTACTTTCAGATGCAACAGAAATTTTGCGGATTGGTCAATCCGTTCGCGAGATATGGCAGTTTGTAGGTAAGAAACGCTTGAGAAACTCAAAATTTTCGCAGTTCTGATGCTCGAAACGAATAACCAGAACGGCCTAGGGGAAAAGTACGCATACCTTTGTAATCGGGCGGGTTTCTACTTTCAGATGCAACAGAAATTTTGCGGATTGGTCAATCCGTTCGCGAGATATGGCAGTTTGGAGGTAAGAAACACTTGAGAAACTCAAAATCTTCGCAGTTCTGATGCTCGAAACGAATAACTAGAACGGCCTAGGAGAAAAGTACGCATACCGTTGTAATCGGGCGAGTTTCTACTGTCAGATGCAACAGAAATTTTGCGGATTAGTCAATCCGTTCGCGAGATATGGCAGTTTGTAGGAAAGAAACGCTTGAGAAACTCAAAATTTTCGCAGTTCTGATGCAGGACAAGCATAATTAGAACGGTCTAGGGGAAAAGTACGCATACCGTTGTAATCGGGCGAGTTTCTACTTTCAGATGCAACAGAAATTTTGCGGATTGGTCAATCTGTTCGCGAGATATGGCAGTTTGGAGGTAAGAAACGGTTGAGAAACTCAAAATTTTCACAGTTCTGATGCTCGAAACGAATAACCAGAACGGCCTAGGGGAAAAGTACGCATACCGTTGTAATCGGGCGAGTTTCTACTTTCAGATGCAACAGAAATTTTGCGGATTGGTCAATCCGTTCGCGAGATATGGCAGTTTGGAGGTAAGAAACGGTTGAGAAACTCAAAATTTTCACAGTTCTGATGCTCGACAAGCATAACTAGAACGGTCTAGGGGAAAAGTACGCATACCGTTGTAATCGGGCGAGTTTCTACTTTCAGATGCAACAGGAATTTTGCGGATCGGTCAATCCGTTCGCGAGATATGGCAGTTTGGAGGTAAGCAACGCTTGAGAAACTCAAAATTTTCGAAGTTCTCATGCTCGAAACGAATAACTACAACGGCCTAGGGGAAAAGCACGCATACCGTTGTAATCGGGCGAGTTTCTACTTTCAGATGCAACAGAAATTTTGCGGATTGGTCAATCCGTTCGCGAGATATGGCAGTTTGGAGGTAAGAAACGCTTGAGAAACTCAAAATTTTCACAGTTCTGATGCTCGAAACGAATAACTAGAACGGACTAGGGGAAAAGTACGCATACCGTTGTAATCGGGCGAGTTTCTACTTTCAGATGCAACAGGAATTTTGCGGATCGGTCAATCCGTTCGCGAGATATGGCAGTTTGGAGGTAAGCAACGCTTGAGAAACTCAAAATTTTCGAAGTTCTCATGCTCGAAACGAATAACTACAACGACCTAGGGGAAAAGCACGCATACCGTTGTAATCGGGCGAGTTTCTACTTTCAGATGCAACAGAAATTTTGCGGATTGGTCAATCCGTTCGCGAGATATGGCAGTTTGGAGGTAAGAAACGCTTGAGAAACTCAAAATTTTCACAGTTCTGATGCTCGAAACGAATAACTAGAACGGACTAGGGGAAAAGTACGCATACCGTTGTAATCGGGCGAGTTTCTACTTTCAGATGCAACAGAAATTTTGCGGATTGGTCAATCCGTTCGCGAGATATGGCAGTTTGGAGGTAAGCAACGCTTGAGAAACCCAAAATTTTCGCAGTTCTAGTGCTCGAAACGAATAACTACAACGGCCTAGGGGAAAAGTACGCATACCGTTGTAATCGGGCGAGTTTCTACTTTCAGATGCAACAGAAATTTTGCGGACTGGTCAATCCGTTCGCGAGATATGGCAATTTGGAGGTAAGAAACGCTTGAGAAACTCAAAATTTTCGCAGTTCTGATGCTCGACAAGCATAACTAGAACGGTCTAGGGGAAAAGTACGCATACCGTTGTAATCGGGCGAGTTTCTACTTTCAGATGCAACAGAAATTTTGCGGATTGGTCAATCCGTTCGCGAGATATGGCAGTTTGGAGGTAAGAAACGCTTGAGAAACTCAAAATTTTCACAGTTCTGATGCTCGAAACGAATAACTAGAACGGACTAGGGGAAAAGTACGCATACCGTTGTAATCGGGCGAGTTTCTACTTTCAGATGCAACAGAAATTTTGCGGATTGGTCAATCCGTTCGCGAGATATGGCAGTTTGGAGGTAAGAAACGGTTGAGAAACTCAAAATTTTCACAGTTCTGATGCTCGAAACGAATAACCAGAACGGTCTAGGGGAAAAGTACGCATACCGTTGTAATCGGGCGAGTTTCTACTTTCAGATGCAACAGAAATTTTGCGGATTGGTCAATCCGTTCGCGAGATATGGCAGTTTGTAGGTAAGAAACGCTTGAGAAACTCAAAATTTTCGCAGTTCTGATGCTCGAAACGAATAACCAGAACGGCCTAGGGGAAAAGTACGCATACCTTTGTAATCGGGCGGGTTTCTACTTTCAGATGCAACAGAAATTTTGCGGATTGGTCAATCCGTTCGCGAGATATGGCAGTTTGGAGGTAAGAAACACTTGAGAAACTCAAAATCTTCGCAGTTCTGATGCTCGAAACGAATAACTAGAACGGCCTAGGAGAAAAGTACGCATACCGTTGTAATCGGGCGAGTTTCTACTGTCAGATGCAACAGAAATTTTGCGGATTAGTCAATCCGTTCGCGAGATATGGCAGTTTGTAGGAAAGAAACGCTTGAGAAACTCAAAATTTTCGCAGTTCTGATGCAGGACAAGCATAATTAGAACGGTCTAGGGGAAAAGTACGCATACCGTTGTAATCGGGCGAGTTTCTACTTTCAGATGCAACAGAAATTTTGCGGATTGGTCAATCTGTTCGCGAGATATGGCAGTTTGGAGGTAAGAAACGGTTGAGAAACTCAAAATTTTCACAGTTCTGATGCTCGAAACGAATAACCAGAACGGCCTAGGGGAAAAGTACGCATACCGTTGTAATCGGGCGAGTTTCTACTTTCAGATGCAACAGAAATTTTGCGGATTGGTCAATCCGTTCGCGAGATATGGCAGTTTGGAGGTAAGAAACGGTTGAGAAACTCAAAATTTTCACAGTTCTGATGCTCGACAAGCATAACTAGAACGGTCTAGGGGAAAAGTACGCATACCGTTGTAATCGGGCGAGTTTCTACTTTCAGATGCAACAGGAATTTTGCGGATCGGTCAATCCGTTCGCGAGATATGGCAGTTTGGAGGTAAGCAACGCTTGAGAAACTCAAAATTTTCGCAGTTCTGATGATCGAAACGAATAACTAGAACGGACTTGGGGAAACGTACGCATACCGTTGTAATCGGGCGAGTTTCTACTTTCAGATGCAACAGAAATTTTGCGGATTGGTCAATCCGTTCGCGAGATATGGCAGTTTGGAGGTAAGAAACGGTTGAGAAACTCAAAATTTTCACAGTTCTGATGCTCGACAAGCATAACTACAACGGCCTAGGGGAAAAGCACGCATACCGTTGTAATCGGGCGAGTTTCTACTTTCAGATGCAACAGAAATTTTGCGGATTGGTCAATCCGTTCGCGAGATATGGCAGTTTGGAGGTAAGAAACGCTTGAGAAACTCAAAATTTTCACAGTTCTGATGCTCGAAACGAATAACTAGAACGGACTAGGGGAAAAGTACGCATACCGTTGTAATCGGGCGAGTTTCTACTTTCAGATGCAACAGGAATTTTGCGGATCGGTCAATCCGTTCGCGAGATATGGCAGTTTGGAGGTAAGCAACGCTTGAGAAACTCAAAATTTTCGAAGTTCTCATGCTCGAAACGAATAACTACAACGACCTAGGGGAAAAGCACGCATACCGTTGTAATCGGGCGAGTTTCTACTTTCAGATGCAACAGAAATTTTGCGGATTGGTCAATCCGTTCGCGAGATATGGCAGTTTGGAGGTAAGAAACGCTTGAGAAACTCAAAATTTTCACAGTTCTGATGCTCGAAACGAATAACTAGAACGGACTAGGGGAAAAGTACGCATACCGTTGTAATCGGGCGAGTTTCTACTTTCAGATGCAACAGAAATTTTGCGGATTGGTCAATCCGTTCGCGAGATATGGCAGTTTGGAGGTAAGAAACGCTTGAGAAACTCAAAATTTTCACAGTTCTGATGCTCGAAACGAATAACTAGAACGGACTAGGGGAAAAGTACGCATACCGTTGTAATCGGGCGAGTTTCAACTTTCAGATGCAACAGAAATTTTGCGGATTGGTCAATCCGTTCGCGAGATATGGCAGTTTGGAGGTAAGAAACGGTTGAGAAACTCAAAATTTTCACAGTTCTGATGCTCGAAACGAATAACCAGAACGGTCTAGGGGAAAAGTACGCATACCGTTGTAATCGGGCGAGTTTCTACTTTCAGATGCAACAGAAATTTTGCGGATTGGTCAATCCGTTCGCGAGATATGGCAGTTTGTAGGTAAGAAACGCTTGAGAAACTCAAAATTTTCGCAGTTCTGATGCTCGAAACGAATAACCAGAACGGCCTAGGGGAAAAGTACGCATACCTTTGTAATCGGCGGGTTTCTACTTTCAGATGCAACAGAAATTTTGCGGATTGGTCAATCCGTTCGCGAGATATGGCAGTTTGGAGGTAAGAAACACTTGAGAAACTCAAAATCTTCGCAGTTCTGATGCTCGAAACGAATAACTAGAACGGCCTAGGAGAAAAGTACGCATACCGTTGTAATCGGGCGAGTTTCTACTGTCAGATGCAACAGAAATTTTGCGGATTAGTCAATCCGTTCGCGAGATATGGCAGTTTGTAGGAAAGAAACGCTTGAGAAACTCAAAATTTTCGCAGTTCTGATGCAGGACAAGCATAATTAGAACGGTCTAGGGGAAAAGTACGCATACCGTTGTAATCGGGCGAGTTTCTACTTTCAGATGCAACAGAAATTTTGCGGATTGGTCAATCTGTTCGCGAGATATGGCAGTTTGGAGGTAAGAAACGGTTGAGAAACTCAAAATTTTCACAGTTCTGATGCTCGAAACGAATAACCAGAACGGCCTAGGGGAAAAGTACGCATACCGTTGTAATCGGGCGAGTTTCTACTTTCAGATGCAACAGGAATTTTGCGGATCGGTCAATCCGTTCGCGAGATATGGCAGTTTGGAGGTAAGCAACGCTTGAGAAACTCAAAATTTTCGAAGTTCTCATGCTCGAAACGAATAACTACAACGGCCTAGGGGAAAAGTACGCATACCGTTGTAATCGGGCGAGTTTCTACTTTCAGATGCAACAGAAATTTTGCGGATTGGTCAATCCGTTCGCGAGATATGGCAGTTTGGAGGTAAGAAACGCTTGAGAAACTCAAAATTTTCACAGTTCTGATGCTCGAAACGAATAACTAGAACGGACTAGGGGAAAAGTACGCATACCGTTGTAATCGGGCGAGTTTCTACTTTCAGATGCAACAGAAATTTTGCGGATTGGTCAATCCGTTCGCGAGATATGGCAGTTTGGAGGTAAGAAACGGTTGAGAAACTCAAAATTTTCACAGTTCTGATGCTCGACAAGCATAACTACAACGGCCTAGGGGAAAAGCACGCATACCGTTGTAATCGGGCGAGTTTCTACTTTCAGATGCAACAGAAATTTTGCGGATTGGTCAATCCGTTCGCGAGATATGGCAGTTTGGAGGTAAGAAACGCTTGAGAAACTCAAAATTTTCACAGTTCTGATGCTCGAAACGAATAACTAGAACGGACTAGGGGAAAAGTACGCATACCGTTGTAATCGGGCGAGTTTCTACTTTCAGATGCAACAGGAATTTTGCGGATCGGTCAATCCGTTCGCGAGATATGGCAGTTTGGAGGTAAGCAACGCTTGAGAAACTCAAAATTTTCGAAGTTCTCATGCTCGAAACGAATAACTACAACGACCTAGGGGAAAAGCACGCATACCGTTGTAATCGGGCGAGTTTCTACTTTCAGATGCAACAGAAATTTTGCGGATTGGTCAATCCGTTCGCGAGATATGGCAGTTTGGAGGTAAGAAACGCTTGAGAAACTCAAAATTTTCACAGTTCTGATGCTCGAAACGAATAACTAGAACGGACTAGGGGAAAAGTACGCATACCGTTGTAATCGGGCGAGTTTCTACTTTCAGATGCAACAGAAATTTTGCGGATTGGTCAATCCGTTCGCGAGATATGGCAGTTTGGAGGTAAGAAACGCTTGAGAAACTCAAAATTTTCACAGTTCTGATGCTCGAAACGAATAACTAGAACGGACTAGGGGAAAAGTACGCATACCGTTGTAATCGGGCGAGTTTCAACTTTCAGATGCAACAGAAATTTTGCGGATTGGTCAATCCGTTCGCGAGATATGGCAGTTTGGAGGTAAGAAACGGTTGAGAAACTCAAAATTTTCACAGTTCTGATGCTCGAAACGAATAACCAGAACGGTCTAGGGGAAAAGTACGCATACCGTTGTAATCGGGCGAGTTTCTACTTTCAGATGCAACAGAAATTTTGCGGATTGGTCAATCCGTTCGCGAGATATGGCAGTTTGTAGGTAAGAAACGCTTGAGAAACTCAAAATTTTCGCAGTTCTGATGCTCGAAACGAATAACCAGAACGGCCTAGGGGAAAAATACGCATACCTTTGTAATCGGGCGGGTTTCTACTTTCAGATGCAACAGAAATTTTGCGGATTGGTCAATCCGTTCGCGAGATATGGCAGTTTGGAGGTAAGAAACACTTGAGAAACTCAAAATCTTCGCAGTTCTGATGCTCGAAACGAATAACTAGAACGGCCTAGGAGAAAAGTACGCATACCGTTGTAATCGGGCGAGTTTCTACTGTCAGATGCAACAGAAATTTTGCGGATTAGTCAATCCGTTCGCGAGATATGGCAGTTTGTAGGAAAGAAACGCTTGAGAAACTCAAAATTTTCGCAGTTCTGATGCAGGACAAGCATAATTAGAACGGTCTAGGGGAAAAGTACGCATACCGTTGTAATCGGGCGAGTTTCTACTTTCAGATGCAACAGAAATTTTGCGGATTGGTCAATCTGTTCGCGAGATATGGCAGTTTGGAGGTAAGAAACGGTTGAGAAACTCAAAATTTTCACAGTTCTGATGCTCGAAACGAATAACCAGAACGGCCTAGGGGAAAAGTACGCATACCGTTGTAATCGGGCGAGTTTCTACTTTCAGATGCAACAGAAATTTTGCGGATTGGTCAATCCGTTCGCGAGATATGGCAGTTTGGAGGTAAGAAACGGTTGAGAAACTCAAAATTTTCACAGTTCTGATGCTCGACAAGCATAACTAGAACGGTCTAGGGGAAAAGTACGCATACCGTTGTAATCGGGCGAGTTTCTACTTTCAGATGCAACAGGAATTTTGCGGATCGGTCAATCCGTTCGCGAGATATGGCAGTTTGGAGGTAAGCAACGCTTGAGAAACTCAAAATTTTCGAAGTTCTCATGCTCGAAACGAATAACTACAACGGCCTAGGGGAAAAGTACGCATACCGTTGTAATCGGGCGAGTTTCTACTTTCAGATGCAACAGAAATTTTGCGGATTGGTCAATCCGTTCGCGAGATATGGCAGTTTGGAGGTAAGAAACGCTTGAGAAACTCAAAATTTTCACAGTTCTGATGCTCGAAACGAATAACTAGAACGGACTAGGGGAAAAGTACGCATACCGTTGTAATCGGGCGAGTTTCTACTTTCAGATGCAACAGAAATTTTGCGGATTGGTCAATCCGTTCGCGAGATATGGCAGTTTGGAGGTAAGAAACGGTTGAGAAACTCAAAATTTTCACAGTTCTGATGCTCGAAACGAATAACCAGAACGGCCTAGGGGAAAAGTACGCATACCGTTGTAATCGGGCGAGTTTCTACTTTCAGATGCAACAGAAATTTTGCGGATTGGTCAATCCGTTCGCGAGATATGGCAGTTTGGAGGTAAGAAACGCTTGAGAAACTCAAAATTTTCGCAGTTCTGATGCTCGAAACGAATAACTAGAACGTAGTAGGGGAAAAGTACGCATACCGTTGTAATCGGGCGAGTTTCTACTTTCAGATGCAACGGAAATTTTGCGGATTGGTCAATCCGTTCGCGAGATATGGCAGTTTGGAGGTAAGAAACGCTTGAGAAACTCAAAATTTTCGCAGTTCTGATGCTCGAAACGAATAACCAGAACGGCCTAGGGGAAAAGTACGCATACCGTTGTAATCGGGCGAGTTTCTACTTTCAGATGCAACAGAAATTTTGCGGATTGGTCAATCCGTTCGCGAGATATGGCAGTTTGGAGGTAAGCAACGCTTGGGAAACCCAAAATTTTCGCAGTTCTCATGCTCGAAACGTATAACTACAACGGCCTAGGGGAAAAGTACGCATACCGTTGTAATCGGGCGAGTTTCTACTTTCAGATGCAACAGAAATTTTGCGGATTGGTCAATCCATTCGCGAGATATGGCAGTTTGGAGGTAAGAAACGCTTGAGAAACTCAAAATTTTCGCAGTTCTGATGCTCGAAACGAATAACTAGAACGGTCTAGGAGAAAAGTACGCATACCGTTGTAATCGGGCGAGTTTCTACTGTCAGATGCAACAGAAATTTTGCGGATTAGTCAATCCGTTCGCGAGATATGGCAGTTTGGAGGAAAGAAACGCTTGAGAAACTCAAAATTTTCGCAGTTCTGATGCTCGACAAACATAACTAGAACGGTCTAGGGGAAAAGTACGCATACCGTTGTAATCGGGCGAGTTTCTACTTTCAGATGCAACAGAAATTTTGCGGATTGGTCAATCCGTTCGCGAGATATGGCAGTTTGTAGGTAAGAAACGCTTGAGAAACTCAAAATTTTCGCAGTTCTGATGCTCGAAACGAATAACCAGAACGGCCTAGGGGAAAAGTACGCATACCGTTGTAATCGGGCGAGTTTCTACTTTCAGATGCAACAGAAATTTTGCGGATTGGTCAATCCGTTCGCGAGATATGGCAGTTTGGAGGTAAGAAACGGTTGAGAAACTCAAAATTTTCACAGTTCTGATGCTCGACAAGCATAACTAGAACGGTCTAGGGGAAAAGTACGCATACCGTTGTAATCGGGCGAGTTTCTACTTTCAGATGCAACAGGAATTTTGCGGATCGGTCAATCCGTTCGCGAGATATGGCAGTTTGGAGGTAAGCAACGCTTGAGAAACTCAAAATTTTCGCAGTTCTGATGATCGAAACGAATAACTAGAACGGACTTGGGGAAACGTACGCATACCGTTGTAATCGGGCGAGTTTCTACTTTCAGATGCAACAGAAATTTTGCGGATTGGTCAATCCGTTCGCGAGATATGGCAGTTTGGAGGTAAGAAACGGTTGAGAAACTCAAAATTTTCACAGTTCTGATGCTCGACAAGCATAACTACAACGGCCTAGGGGAAAAGCACGCATACCGTTGTAATCGGGCGAGTTTCTACTTTCAGATGCAACAGAAATTTTGCGGATTGGTCAATCCGTTCGCGAGATATGGCAGTTTGGAGGTAAGAAACGCTTGAGAAACTCAAAATTTTCACAGTTCTGATGCTCGAAACGAATAACTAGAACGGACTAGGGGAAAAGTACGCATACCGTTGTAATCGGGCGAGTTTCTACTTTCAGATGCAACAGGAATTTTGCGGATCGGTCAATCCGTTCGCGAGATATGGCAGTTTGGAGGTAAGCAACGCTTGAGAAACTCAAAATTTTCGAAGTTCTCATGCTCGAAACGAATAACTACAACGACCTAGGGGAAAAGCACGCATACCGTTGTAATCGGGCGAGTTTCTACTTTCAGATGCAACAGAAATTTTGCGGATTGGTCAATCCGTTCGCGAGATATGGCAGTTTGGAGGTAAGAAACGCTTGAGAAACTCAAAATTTTCACAGTTCTGATGCTCGAAACGAATAACTAGAACGGACTAGGGGAAAAGTACGCATACCGTTGTAATCGGGCGAGTTTCTACTTTCAGATGCAACAGAAATTTTGCGGATTGGTCAATCCGTTCGCGAGATATGGCAGTTTGGAGGTAAGAAACGCTTGAGAAACTCAAAATTTTCACAGTTCTGATGCTCGAAACGAATAACTAGAACGGACTAGGGGAAAAGTACGCATACCGTTGTAATCGGGCGAGTTTCAACTTTCAGATGCAACAGAAATTTTGCGGATTGGTCAATCCGTTCGCGAGATATGGCAGTTTGGAGGTAAGAAACGGTTGAGAAACTCAAAATTTTCACAGTTCTGATGCTCGAAACGAATAACCAGAACGGTCTAGGGGAAAAGTACGCATACCGTTGTAATCGGGCGAGTTTCTACTTTCAGATGCAACAGAAATTTTGCGGATTGGTCAATCCGTTCGCGAGATATGGCAGTTTGTAGGTAAGAAACGCTTGAGAAACTCAAAATTTTCGCAGTTCTGATGCTCGAAACGAATAACCAGAACGGCCTAGGGGAAAAGTACGCATACCTTTGTAATCGGGCGGGTTTCTACTTTCAGATGCAACAGAAATTTTGCGGATTGGTCAATCCGTTCGCGAGATATGGCAGTTTGGAGGTAAGAAACACTTGAGAAACTCAAAATCTTCGCAGTTCTGATGCTCGAAACGAATAACTAGAACGGCCTAGGAGAAAAGTACGCATACCGTTGTAATCGGGCGAGTTTCTACTGTCAGATGCAACAGAAATTTTGCGGATTAGTCAATCCGTTCGCGAGATATGGCAGTTTGTAGGAAAGAAACGCTTGAGAAACTCAAAATTTTCGCAGTTCTGATGCAGGACAAGCATAATTAGAACGGTCTAGGGGAAAAGTACGCATACCGTTGTAATCGGGCGAGTTTCTACTTTCAGATGCAACAGAAATTTTGCGGATTGGTCAATCTGTTCGCGAGATATGGCAGTTTGGAGGTAAGAAACGGTTGAGAAACTCAAAATTTTCACAGTTCTGATGCTCGAAACGAATAACCAGAACGGCCTAGGGGAAAAGTACGCATACCGTTGTAATCGGGCGAGTTTCTACTTTCAGATGCAACAGGAATTTTGCGGATCGGTCAATCCGTTCGCGAGATATGGCAGTTTGGAGGTAAGCAACGCTTGAGAAACTCAAAATTTTCGAAGTTCTCATGCTCGAAACGAATAACTACAACGGCCTAGGGGAAAAGTACGCATACCGTTGTAATCGGGCGAGTTTCTACTTTCAGATGCAACAGAAATTTTGCGGATTGGTCAATCCGTTCGCGAGATATGGCAGTTTGGAGGTAAGAAACGCTTGAGAAACTCAAAATTTTCACAGTTCTGATGCTCGAAACGAATAACTAGAACGGACTAGGGGAAAAGTACGCATACCGTTGTAATCGGGCGAGTTTCTACTTTCAGATGCAACAGAAATTTTGCGGATTGGTCAATCCGTTCGCGAGATATGGCAGTTTGGAGGTAAGAAACGGTTGAGAAACTCAAAATTTTCACAGTTCTGATGCTCGACAAGCATAACTACAACGGCCTAGGGGAAAAGCACGCATACCGTTGTAATCGGGCGAGTTTCTACTTTCAGATGCAACAGAAATTTTGCGGATTGGTCAATCCGTTCGCGAGATATGGCAGTTTGGAGGTAAGAAACGCTTGAGAAACTCAAAATTTTCACAGTTCTGATGCTCGAAACGAATAACTAGAACGGACTAGGGGAAAAGTACGCATACCGTTGTAATCGGGCGAGTTTCTACTTTCAGATGCAACAGGAATTTTGCGGATCGGTCAATCCGTTCGCGAGATATGGCAGTTTGGAGGTAAGCAACGCTTGAGAAACTCAAAATTTTCGAAGTTCTCATGCTCGAAACGAATAACTACAACGACCTAGGGGAAAAGCACGCATACCGTTGTAATCGGGCGAGTTTCTACTTTCAGATGCAACAGAAATTTTGCGGATTGGTCAATCCGTTCGCGAGATATGGCAGTTTGGAGGTAAGAAACGCTTGAGAAACTCAAAATTTTCACAGTTCTGATGCTCGAAACGAATAACTAGAACGGACTAGGGGAAAAGTACGCATACCGTTGTAATCGGGCGAGTTTCTACTTTCAGATGCAACAGAAATTTTGCGGATTGGTCAATCCGTTCGCGAGATATGGCAGTTTGGAGGTAAGAAACGCTTGAGAAACTCAAAATTTTCACAGTTCTGATGCTCGAAACGAATAACTAGAACGGACTAGGGGAAAAGTACGCATACCGTTGTAATCGGGCGAGTTTCAACTTTCAGATGCAACAGAAATTTTGCGGATTGGTCAATCCGTTCGCGAGATATGGCAGTTTGGAGGTAAGAAACGGTTGAGAAACTCAAAATTTTCACAGTTCTGATGCTCGAAACGAATAACCAGAACGGTCTAGGGGAAAAGTACGCATACCGTTGTAATCGGGCGAGTTTCTACTTTCAGATGCAACAGAAATTTTGCGGATTGGTCAATCCGTTCGCGAGATATGGCAGTTTGTAGGTAAGAAACGCTTGAGAAACTCAAAATTTTCGCAGTTCTGATGCTCGAAACGAATAACCAGAACGGCCTAGGGGAAAAATACGCATACCTTTGTAATCGGGCGGGTTTCTACTTTCAGATGCAACAGAAATTTTGCGGATTGGTCAATCCGTTCGCGAGATATGGCAGTTTGGAGGTAAGAAACACTTGAGAAACTCAAAATCTTCGCAGTTCTGATGCTCGAAACGAATAACTAGAACGGCCTAGGAGAAAAGTACGCATACCGTTGTAATCGGGCGAGTTTCTACTGTCAGATGCAACAGAAATTTTGCGGATTAGTCAATCCGTTCGCGAGATATGGCAGTTTGTAGGAAAGAAACGCTTGAGAAACTCAAAATTTTCGCAGTTCTGATGCAGGACAAGCATAATTAGAACGGTCTAGGGGAAAAGTACGCATACCGTTGTAATCGGGCGAGTTTCTACTTTCAGATGCAACAGAAATTTTGCGGATTGGTCAATCTGTTCGCGAGATATGGCAGTTTGGAGGTAAGAAACGGTTGAGAAACTCAAAATTTTCACAGTTCTGATGCTCGAAACGAATAACCAGAACGGCCTAGGGGAAAAGTACGCATACCGTTGTAATCGGGCGAGTTTCTACTTTCAGATGCAACAGAAATTTTGCGGATTGGTCAATCCGTTCGCGAGATATGGCAGTTTGGAGGTAAGAAACGGTTGAGAAACTCAAATTTTCACAGTTCTGATGCTCGACAAGCATAACTAGAACGGTCTAGGGGAAAAGTACGCATACCGTTGTAATCGGGCGAGTTTCTACTTTCAGATGCAACAGGAATTTTGCGGATCGGTCAATCCGTTCGCGAGATATGGCAGTTTGGAGGTAAGCAACGCTTGAGAAACTCAAAATTTTCGAAGTTCTCATGCTCGAAACGAATAACTACAACGGCCTAGGGGAAAAGTACGCATACCGTTGTAATCGGGCGAGTTTCTACTTTCAGATGCAACAGAAATTTTGCGGATTGGTCAATCCGTTCGCGAGATATGGCAGTTTGGAGGTAAGAAACGCTTGAGAAACTCAAAATTTTCACAGTTCTGATGCTCGAAACGAATAACTAGAACGGACTAGGGGAAAAGTACGCATACCGTTGTAATCGGGCGAGTTTCTACTTTCAGATGCAACAGAAATTTTGCGGATTGGTCAATCCGTTCGCGAGATATGGCAGTTTGGAGGTAAGAAACGGTTGAGAAACTCAAAATTTTCACAGTTCTGATGCTCGAAACGAATAACCAGAACGGCCTAGGGGAAAAGTACGCATACCGTTGTAATCGGGCGAGTTTCTACTTTCAGATGCAACAGAAATTTTGCGGATTGGTCAATCCGTTCGCGAGATATGGCAGTTTGGAGGTAAGAAACGCTTGAGAAACTCAAAATTTTCGCAGTTCTGATGCTCGAAACGAATAACTAGAACGTAGTAGGGGAAAAGTACGCATACCGTTGTAATCGGGCGAGTTTCTACTTTCAGATGCAACGGAAATTTTGCGGATTGGTCAATCCGTTCGCGAGATATGGCAGTTTGGAGGTAAGAAACGCTTGAGAAACTCAAAATTTTCGCAGTTCTGATGCTCGAAACGAATAACCAGAACGGCCTAGGGGAAAAGTACGCATACCGTTGTAATCGGGCGAGTTTCTACTTTCAGATGCAACAGAAATTTTGCGGATTGGTCAATCCGTTCGCGAGATATGGCAGTTTGGAGGTAAGCAACGCTTGGGAAACCCAAAATTTTCGCAGTTCTCATGCTCGAAACGTATAACTACAACGGCCTAGGGGAAAAGTACGCATACCGTTGTAATCGGGCGAGTTTCTACTTTCAGATGCAACAGAAATTTTGCGGATTGGTCAATCCATTCGCGAGATATGGCAGTTTGGAGGTAAGAAACGCTTGAGAAACTCAAAATTTTCGCAGTTCTGATGCTCGAAACGAATAACTAGAACGGTCTAGGAGAAAAGTACGCATACCGTTGTAATCGGGCGAGTTTCTACTGTCAGATGCAACAGAAATTTTGCGGATTAGTCAATCCGTTCGCGAGATATGGCAGTTTGGAGGAAAGAAACGCTTGAGAAACTCAAAATTTTCGCAGTTCTGATGCTCGACAAACATAACTAGAACGGTCTAGGGGAAAAGTACGCATACCGTTGTAATCGGGCGAGTTTCTACTTTCAGATGCAACAGAAATTTTGCGGATTGGTCAATCCGTTCGCGAGATATGGCAGTTTGTAGGTAAGAAACGCTTGAGAAACTCAAAATTTTCGCAGTTCTGATGCTCGAAACGAATAACCAGAACGGCCTAGGGGAAAAGTACGCATACCTTTGTAATCGGGCGAGTTTCTACTTTCAGATGCAACAGAAATTTTGCGGATTGGTCAATCCGTTCGCGAGATATGGCAGTTTGGAGGTAAGAAACACTTGAGAAACTCAAAATCTTCGCAGTTCTGATGCTCGAAACGAATAACTAGAACGGCCTAGGAGAAAAGTACGCATACCGTTGTAATCGGGCGAGTTTCTACTGTCAGATGCAACAGAAATTTTGCGGATTAGTCAATCCGTTCGCGAGATATGGCAGTTTGGAGGAAAGAAACGCTTGAGAAACTCAACATTTTTGCAGTTCTGATGCTCGAAACGAATAACTAGAACGGCCTAGGTAAAAGTACGCATACCGTTGTAATCGGGCGAGTTTCTACTTTCAGATGCTACAGAAATTTTGCGGATTGGTCAATCCGTACGCGAGATATGGCAGTTTGGAGGTAAGAAACGCTTGAGAAACTCAAAATTTTCGCAGTTCTGATGCTCGAAACGAATAACTAGAACGGACTAGGGGAAAAGTACGCATACCGTTGTTATCGGGCGAGTTTCTACTTTCAGATGCAACAGAAATTTTGCGGATTGGTCAATCCGTTCGCGAGATATGGCAGTTTGGAGGTAAGCAACGCTTGAGAAACCCAAAATTTTCGCAGTTCTCATGCTCGAAACGAATAACTACAACGGCCTAGGGGAAAAGTACGCATACCGTTGTAATCGGGCGAGTTTCTACTTTCAGATGCAACAGAAATTTTGCGGACTGGTCAATCCGTTCGCGAGATATGGCAATTTGGAGGTAAGAAACGCTTGAGAAACTCAAAATTTTCGCAGTTCTGATGCTCGACAAGCATAACTAGAACGGTCTAGGGGAAAAGTGCGCATACCGTTGTAATCGGGCGAGTTTCTACTTTCAGATGCAACAGAAATTTTGCGGATTGGTCAATCCGTTCGCGAGATATGGCAGTTTGTAGGTAAGAAACGCTTGAGAAACTCAAAATTTTCGCAGTTCTGATGCTCGAAACGAATAACCAGAACGGCCTAGGGGAAAAGTACGCATACCTTTGTAATCGGGCGAGTTTCTACTTTCAGATGCAACAGAAATTTTGCGGATTGGTCAATCCGTTCGCGAGATATGGCAGTTTGGAGGTAAGAAACACTTGAGAAACTCAAAATCTTCGCAGTTCCGATGCTCGAAACGAATAACTAGAACGGCCTAGGAGAAAAGTACGCATACCGTTGTAATCGGGCGAGTTTCTACTGTCAGATGCAACAGAAATTTTGCGGATTAGTCAATCCGTTCGCGAGATATGGCAGTTTGGAGGAAAGAAACGCTTGAGAAACTCAAAATTTTCGCAGTTCTGATGCACGACAAGCATAATTAGAACGGTCTAGGGGAAAAGTACGCATACCGTTGTAATCGGGCGAGTTTCTACTTTCAGATGCAACAGAAATTTTGCGGATTGGTCAATCCGTACGCGAGATATGGCAGTTTGGAGGTAAGAAACGCTTGAGAAACTCAAAATTTTCGCAGTTCTGATGCTCGAAACGAATAACTAGAACGGACTAGGGGAAAAGTACGCATACCGTTGTTATCGGGCGAGTTTCTACTTTCAGATGCAACAGAAATTTTGCGGATTGGTCAATCCGTTCGCGAGATATGGCAGTTTGGAGGTAAGCAACGCTTGAGAAACCCAAAATTTTCGCAGTTCTCATGCTCGAAACGAATAACTACAACGGCCTAGGGGAAAAGTACGCATACCGTTGTAATCGGGCGAGTTTCTACTTTCAGATGCAACAGAAATTTTGCGGACTGGTCAATCCGTTCGCGAGATATGGCAATTTGGAGGTAAGAAACGCTTGAGAAACTCAAAATTTTCGCAGTTCTGATGCTCGACAAGCATAACTAGAACGGTCTAGGGGAAAAGTGCGCATACCGTTGTAATCGGGCGAGTTTCTACTTTCAGATGCAACAGAAATTTTGCGGATTGGTCAATCCGTTCGCGAGATATGGCAGTTTGTAGGTAAGAAACGCTTGAGAAACTCAAAATTTTCGCAGTTCTGATGCTCGAAACGAATAACCAGAACGGCCTAGGGGAAAAGTACGCATACCTTTGTAATCGGGCGAGTTTCTACTTTCAGATGCAACAGAAATTTTGCGGATTGGTCAATCCGTTCGCGAGATATGGCAGTTTGGAGGTAAGAAACACTTGAGAAACTCAAAATCTTCGCAGTTCTGATGCTCGAAACGAATAACTAGAACGGCCTAGGAGAAAAGTACGCATACCGTTGTAATCGGGCGAGTTTCTACTGTCAGATGCAACAGAAATTTTGCGGATTAGTCAATCCGTTCGCGAGATATGGCAGTTTGGAGGAAAGAAACGCTTGAGAAACTCAAAATTTTCGCAGTTCTGATGCACGACAAGCATAATTAGAACGGTCTAGGGGAAAAGTACGCATACCGTTGTAATCGGGCGAGTTTCTACTTTCAGATGCAACAGAAATTTTGCGGATTGGTCAATCCGTACGCGAGATATGGCAGTTTGGAGGTAAGAAACGCTTGAGAAACTCAAAATTTTCGCAGTTCTGATGCTCGAAACGAATAACTAGAACGGACTAGGGGAAAAGTACGCATACCGTTGTAATCGGGCGAGTTTCTACTTTCAGATGCAACAGAAATTTTGCGGATTGGTCAATCCGTTCGCGAGATATGGCAGTTTGGAGGTAAGCAACGCTTGAGAGACCCAAAATTTTCGCAGTTCTCATGCTCGAAACGAATAACTACAACGGCCTAGGGGAAAAGTACGCATACCGTTGTAATCGGGCGAGTTTCTACTTTCAGATGCAACAGAAATTTTGCGGACTGGTCAATCCGTTCGCGAGATATGGCAATTTGGATGTAAGAAACGCTTGAGAAACTCAAAATTTTCGCAGTTCTGATGCTCGACAATCATAACTAGAACGGTCTAGGGGAAAAGTACGCATACCTTTGTAATCGGGCGAGTTTCTACTTTCAGATGCAACAGAAATTTTGCGGATTGGTCAATCCGTTCGCGAGATATGGTAGTTTGTAGGTAAGAAACGCTCGAGAAACTCAACATTTTCGCAGTTCTGATGCTCGAAACGAATAACTAGAACGGCCTAGGGCAAAAGTACGCATACCGTTGTAATCGGGCGAGTTTCTACTTTCAGATGCAACAGAAATTTTGCGGATTGGTCAATCCGTTCGCGAGATATGGCAGTTTGGAGGTAAGCAACGCTTGAGAAACCCAAAATTTTCGCAGTTCTCATGCTCGAAACGTATAACTACAACGGCCTAGGGGAAAAGTACGCAGACCGTTGTAATCGGGCGAGTTTCTACTTTCAGATGCAACAGAAATTTTGCGGATTGGTCAATCCGTTCGCGAGATATGGCAGTTTGTTGGTAAGAAACGCTTGAGAAACTCAACATTTTCGCAGTTCTGATGCTCGAAACGAATAACTAGAACGGCCTAGGGGAAAAGTACGCATGCCGTTTAATCGGGCGAGTTTCTACATTCAGATGCAACAGAAATTTTGCGGATTAGTCAATCCGTTCGCGAGATATGGCAGTTTGGAGGAAAGAAACGCTTGAGAAATTCAAAATTTTCGCAGTTCTGATGCTCGACAAGCATAACCAGAACGGTCTAGGGGAAAAGTACGCATACCGTTGTAATCGGGCGAGTTTCTACTTTCAGATGCAACAGAAATTTTGCGGATTGGTCAATCCGTTCGCGAGATATGGCAGTTTCTAGGTAAGAAACGCTTGAGAAACTCAACATTTTCGCAGTTCTGATGATCGAAACGAATAACTAGAACCGACTTGGGGAAACGTACGCATACCGTTGTAATCCGGCGACTTTCTACTTTCAGATGCAACAGAAATTTTGCGGATTGGTCAATCCGTTCGCGAGATATGGCAGTTTGTAGGTAAGAAACGCTTGAGCAACTCAACATTTTTGCAGTTCTGATGCTCGAAACGAATAACTAGAACGGCCTAGGGGAAAAGTACGCATACCGTTGTAATCGGGCGAGTTTCTACTTTCAGATGCAACAGAAATTTTGCGGATTGGTCAATCCGTTCGCGAGATATGGCAGTTTGTAGGTAAGAAACGCTTGAGCAACTCAACATTTTTGCAGTTCTGATGCTCGAAACGAATAACTAGAACGGCCTAGGGGAAAAGTACGCATACCGTTGTAATCGGGCGAGTTTCTACTTTCAGATGCAACAGAAATTTTGCGGATTGGTCAATCCGTTCGCGAGATATGGCAGTTTGGAGGTAAGAAACGCTTGAGAAACTCAAAATTTTCGCAGTTCTGATGCTCGAAACGAATAACTACAACGGCCTAGGGGAAAAGTACGCATACCGTTGTAATCGGGCGAGTTTCTACTTTCAGATGCGACAGAAATTTTGCGGACTGGTCAATCCGTTCGCGAGATATGGCAATTTGGAGGTAAGAAACGCTTGAGAAACTCAAAATTTTCGCAGTTCTGATGCTCGAAACGAATAATTAGAACGGCCTAGGGGAAAAGTACGCATACCGTTGTAGTCGGGCGAGTTGCGACTTTCAGATGCATCAGTAATTTTGCGGATTAGTCGATCCGTTCGCGAGATATGGCAGTTTGGAGGTAAGAAACGCTTGAAAAACTCAAAATTTTCGCAGTTCTGATGCTCGACAAGCATAACTAGAACGGTCTAGGGGAAAAGAACGCATACCGTTGTAATCGGGCGAGTTTCTACTTTCAGATGCAACAGAAATTTTGCGGATTGGTCAATCCGTTCGCGAGATATGGCAGTTTGGAGGTAAGAAACGGTTGAGAAACTCAAAATTTTCACAGTTCTGATGCTCGAAACGAATAACCAGAACGGCCTAGGGGAAAAGTACGCATACCGTTGTAATCGGGCGAGTTTCTACTTTCAGATACAACAGAAATTTTGCGGATTGGTCAATCCGTTCGAGAGATATGGCAGTTTGGAGGCAAGAAACGGTCGAGAAACTCAAAATTATCACAGTTCTGATACTCGAAACGAATAACCAGAACGGCCTAGGGGAAAAGTACGCATACCGTTGTAATCGGGCGAGTTTCTACTTTCAGATGCAACAGAAATTTTGCGGATTGGTCAATCCGTTCGCGAGATATGGCAGTTTGGAGGTAAGAAACGGTTGAGAAACTCAAAATTTTCACAGTTCTGATGCTCGACAAGCATAACTAGAACGGACTTGGGGAAACGTACGCATACCGTTGTAATCGGGCGAGTTTCTACTTTCAGATACAACAGAAATTTTGCGGATTGGTCAATCCGTTCGAGAGATATGGCAGTTTGGAGGCAAGAAACGGTCGAGAAACTCAAAATTATCACAGTTCTGATACTCGAAACGAATAACCAGAACGGCCTAGGGGAAAAGTACGCATACCGTTGTAATCGGGCGAGTTTCTACTTTCAGATGCAACAGAAATTTTGAGGATTGGTCAATCCGTTCGCGAGATATGGCAGTTTGTAGGTAAGCAACGCTTGAGAAACTCAAAATTTTCGAAGTTCTCATGCTCGAAACGAATAACTACAACGGCCTAGGGGAAAAGTACGCATACCGTTGTAATCGGGCGAGTTTCTACTTTCAGATGCAAAAGAAATTTTGCGGATTGGTCAATCCGTTCGCGAGATATGGCAGTTTGGACGTAAGAAACGCTTGAGAAACTCAAAATTTTCACAGTTCTGATGCTCGCAACGATTATCTAGAACGGCCTAGGGGAAAAGTACGCACACCGTTGTAATCGGGCGACTTTCTACTTTCAGACGCAACAGAAATTTTGCGGATTGGTCAATCCGTTCGCGAGATATGGCAGTTTGTAGGTAAGAAACGCTTGAGAAACTCAACATTTTTGCAGTTCTGATGCTCGAAACGAATAACTAGAACGGCCTAGGGGAAAAGTACGCATACCGTTGTAATCGGGAGAGTTGCTACTTTCAGATGCATCAGAAATTTTGCGGATTAGTCAATCCGTTCTCGAGATATGGCAGTTTGGAGGTAAGAAACGCTTGAGAAACTCAAAATTTTCGCAGTTCTGATGCTCGACAAGCATAACTAGAACGGTCCAGGGGAAAAGTACGCATACCGTTGTAATCGGGCGAGTTTCTACTTTCAGATGCAACAGAAATTTTGCGGACTGGTCAATCCGTTCGCGAGAAATGGCAATTTGGAGGAAAGAAACGCTTGAGAAACTCAAAATTTTCGCAGTTCTGATGCTCGACAAGCATAACTAGAACGGTCTAGGGGAAAAGTACGCATACCGTTGTAATCGGGCGAGTTTCTACTTTCAGATGCAACAGAAATTTTGCGGATTAGTCAATCCGTTCTCGAGATATGGCAGTTTGGAGGTAAGAAACGCTTGAGAAACTCAACATTTTTGCAGTTCTGATGCTCGAAACGAATAACTAGAACGGCCTAGGGGAAAAGTACGCATACCGTTGAAATCGGGCGAGTTTCTACTTTCAGATGCAACAGAAATTTTGCGGATTGGTCAATCCGTTCGCGAGATATGGCAGTTTGGATGTAAGAAACGCTTGAGAAACTCAAAATTTTCGCAGTTCTGATGCTCGAAACGAATAACTACAACGGCCTAGGGGAAAAGTACGCATACCGTTGTAATCGGGCGAGTTGCTACTTTCAGATGCAACAGAAATTTTGCGGATTGGTCAATCCGTTCTCGAGATATGGCAGTTTGGAGGTAAGAAACGCTTGAGAAACTCAAAATTTTCGCAGTTCTGATGCTCGACAAGCATAACTAGAACGGTCCAGGGGAAAAGTACGCATACCGTTGTAATCGGGCGAGTTTCTACTTTCAGATGCAACAGAAATTTTGCGGACTGGTCAATCCGTTCTCGAGATATGGCAGTTTGGAGGTAAGAAACGCTTGAGAAACTCAAAATTTTCGCAGTTCTGATGCTCGAAAGGAATAACTACAACGGCCTAGGGGAAAAGTACGCATACCGTTGTAATCGGGCGAGTTTCTACTGTCAGATGCAACAGAAATTTTGCGGATTAGTCAATCCGTTCGCGAGATATGGCAGTTTGGAGGAAAGAAACGCTTGAGAAACTCAAAATTTTCGCAGTTCTGATGCTCGATAAGCATAACTAGAACGGTCTAGGGGAAAAGTACGCATACCGTTGTAATCGGGCGAGTTTCTACTTTCAGATGCAACAGAAATTTTGCGGATTGGTCAATCCGTTCGCGAGATATGGCAGTTTCTAGGTAAGAAACGCTTGTGAAACTCAACATTTTCGCAGTTCTGATGCTCGAAACGAATAACTAGAACCGACTTGGGGAAACGTACGCACACCGTTGTAATCGGGCGACTTTCTACTTTCAGATGCAACAGAAATTTTCCGGATTGGTCAATCCGTTCGCGAGATATGGCAGTTTGTAGGTAAGAAACGCTTGAGAAACTCAACATTTTTGCAGTTCTGATGCTCGAAACGAATAACTAGAACGTCCTAGGGGAAAAGTACGCATACCGTTGTAATCGGGCGAGTTTCTACTTTCAGATGCAACAGAAATTTTGCGGATTGGTCAATCCGTTCGCGAGATATGGCAGTTTGGAGGTAAGAAACGCTTGAGAAACTCAAAATTTTCGCAGTTCTGATGCTCGAAACGAATAACTACAACGGCCTAGGGGAAAAGTACGCATACCGTTGTAATTGGGCGAGTTTCTACTTTCAGATGCAACAGAAATTTTGCGGACTGGTCAATCCGTTCGCGAGATATGGCAATTTGGAGGTAAGAAACGCTTGAGAAACTCAAAATTTTCGCAGTTCTGGTGCTCGACAAGCATAACTAGAACGGTCTAGGGGAAAAGTACGCATACCGTTGTAATCGGGCGAGTTTCTACTTTCAGATGCAACAGAAATTTTGCGGATTAGTCAATCCGTTCTCGAGGTATGGCAGTTTGGATGTAAGAAACGCTTGAGAAACTCAAAATTTTCGCAGTTCTGATGCTCGACAAGCATAACTAGAACGGTCCAGGGGAAAAGTACGCACACCGTTGTAATCGGGCGAGTTTCTACTTTCAGATGCAACAGAAATTTTGCGGATTGGTCAATCCGTTCGCGAGATATGGCAGTTTGTAGGTAAGAAACTCTCGAGAAACTCAACATTTTCGCAGTTCTGATGCTCGAACCGAATAACTAGAACGGCCTAGGGGAAAAGTACGCATACGGTTGTAATCGGGCGAGTTTCTACTTTCAGATGCAACAGAAATTTTGCTGATTGGTCAATCCGTTCGCGAGATATGGCAGTTTGGAGGTAAGAAACGCTTGAGAAACTCAAAATTTTCGCAGTTCTGATGCTCGAAACGAATAACTAGAACCGACTTGGGGAAACGTACGCACACCGTTGTAATCGGGCGACTTTCTACTTTCAGATGCAACAGAAATTTTGCGGATTGGTCAATCCGTTCGCGAGATATGGCAGTTTGTAGGAAAGAAACGCTTGAGAAACTCAACATTTTTGCAGTTCTGATGCTCGAAACGAATAACTAGAACGGCCTAGGGGAAAAGTACGCATACCGTTGTAATCGGGCGAGTTTCTACTTTCAGATGCAACAGAAATTTTGCGGATTGGTCAATCCGTTCGCGAGATATGGCAGTTTGGAGGTAAGAAACGCTTGAGAAACTCAAAATTTTCGCAGTTCTGATGCTCGAAACGAATAACTACAACGGCCTAGGGGAAAAGTACGCATACCGTTGTTTTCGGGCGAGTTTCTACTTTCAGATGCAACAGAAATTTTGCGGACTGGTCAATCCGTTCGCGAGATATGGCAATTTGGAGGTAAGAAACGCTTGAGAAACTCAAAATTTTCGCAGTACTGATGCTCGACAAGCATAACTAGAACGGTCTAGGGGAAAAGTACGCATACCGTTGTAATCGGGCGAGTTTCTACTTTCAGATGCAACAGAAATTTTGCGGATTAGTCAATCCGTTCTCGAGGTATGGCAGTTTGGATGTAAGAAACGCTTGAGAAACTCAAAATTTTCGCAGTTCTGATGCTCGACAAGCATAACTAGAACGGTCCAGGGGAAAAGTACGCACACCGTTGTAATCGGGCGAGTTTCTACATTCAGATGCAACAGAAATTTTGCGGATTGGTCAATCCGTTCGCGAGATATGGCAGTTTGTAGGTAAGAAACTCTCGAGAAACTCAACATTTTCGCAGTTCTGATGCTCGAACCGAATAACTAGAACGGCCTAGGGGAAAAGTACGCATACGGTTGTAATCGGGCGAGTTTCTACTTTCAGAAGCAACAGAAATTTTGCGGATTGGTCAATCCGTTCGCGAGATATGGCAGTTTGGAGGTAAGAAACGCTTGAGAAACTCAAAATTTTCGCAGTTCTGATGCTCGAAACGAATAACTAGAACGGCCTAGGGGAAAAGTACGCATACCGTTGTAATCGGGCGAGTTGCTACTTTCAGATGCATCAGAAATTTTGCGAATTGGTCAATCCGTTCGCGAGATATGGCAGTTTGGAAGTAAGAAACGCTTGAGAAACTCAAAATTTTCGCAGTTCTGATGCTCGAAACGATTAACTAGAACGGCCTAGGGGAAAAGTACGCACACCGTTGTAATCGGGCGACTTTCTACTTTCAGACGCAACAGAAATTTTGCGGATTGGTCAATCCGTTCGCGAGATATGGCAGTTTGTAGGTAAGAAACGCTTGAGAAACTCAACATTTTTGCAGTTCTGATGCTCGAAACGAATAACTAGAACGGCCTAGGGGAAAAGTACGCATACCGTTGTAATCGGGCGAGTTTCTACTTTCAGATGCAACAGAAATTTTGCGGATTGGTCAATCCGTTCGCGAGATATGGCAGTTTGGAGGTAAGAAACGCTTGAGAAACTCAAAATTTTCGCAGTTCTGATGCTCGAAACGAATACCTACAACGGCCTAGGGGAAAAGTACGCATACCGTTGTAATCGGGCGAGTTGCTACTTTCAGATGCATCAGAAATTTTGCGGATTAGTCAATCCTTTCTCGAGATATGGCAGTTTGGAGGTAAGAAACGCTTGAGAAACTCAAAATTTTCGCAGTTCTGATGCTCGACAAGCATAACTAGAACGGTCCAGGGGAAAAGTACGCATACCGTTGTAATCGGGCGAGTTTCTACTTTCAGATGCAACAGAAATTTTGCGGACTGGTCAACCCGTTCGCGAGATATGGCAATTTGGATGTAAGAAACGCTTGAGAAACTCAAAATTTTCGCAGTTCTGATGCTCGACAAGCATAACTAGAACGGTCTAGGGGAAAAGTACGCATACCGTTGTAATCGGGCGAGTTTCTACTTTCAGATGCAACAGAAATTTTGCGGATTAGTCAATCCGTTCTCGAGATATGGCAGTTTGGAGGTAAGAAACGCTTGAGAAACTCAAAATTTTCGCAGTTCAGATGCTCGACAAGCATAACTAGAACGGTCCAGGGGAAAAGTACGCACACCGTTGTAATCGGGCGAGTTTCTACTTTCAGATGCAACAGAAATTTTGCGGATTGGTCAATCCGTTCGCGAGATATGGCAGTTTGTAGGTAAGAAACGCTTGAGAAACTCAACATTTTTGCAGTTCTGATGCTCGAAACGAATAACTAGAACGGCCTAGGGGAAAAGTACGCATACCGTTGTAATCGGGCGAGTTTCTACTTTCAGATGCAACAGAAATTTTGCGGATTAGTCAATGCGTTCTCGAGATATGGCAGTTTGGAGGTAAGAAACGCTTGAGAAACTCAAAATTTTCGCAGTTCTGATGCTCGACAAGCATAACTAGAACGGTCCAGGGGAAAAGTACGCACACCGTTGTAATCGGGCGAGTTTCTACTTTCAGATGCAACAGAAATTTTGCGGATTCGGCAAACCGTTCTCGAGATATGGCAGTTTGTAGGTAAGAAACTCTCGAGAAACTCAACATTTTCGCAGTTCTGATGCTCGAACCGAATAACTAGAACGGCCTAGGGGAAAAGTACGCATACGGTTGTAATCGGGCGAGTTTCTACTTTCAGATGCAACAGAAATTTTGCGGATTGGTCAATCCGTTCGCGAGATATGGCAGTTTGGAGGTAAGAAACGCTTGAGAAACTCAAAATTTTCGCAGTTCTGATGCTCGAAACGAATAACTAGAACGGCCTAGGGGAAAAGTACGCATACCGTTGTAATCGGGCGAGTTTGTACTTTCAGATGCAACAGAAATTTTGCGGATTGGTGAATCCGTTCGCGAGATATGGCAGTTTGGATGTATGAAACGCTTGAGAAACTCAAAATTTTCGCAGTTCTGATGCACGACAAGCATAACTAGAACGGACTAGGGGAAAAGTACGCATACCGCTGTAATCGGGCGAGTTTCTACTTTCAGATGCAACAGAAATTTTGCGGATTGGTCAATCCGTTCGCGAGATATGGCAGTTTGTAGGTAAGAAACGCTTGAGAAACTCAACATTTTCGCAGTTCTGATGCTCGAAACGAATAACTAGAACGGCCTAGGGGAAAAGTACGCATACCGTTGTAATCGAGCGAGTTTCTACTGTCAGATGCATCAGAAATTTTGCGGATTGGTCAATCCGTTCGCGAGATATGGCAGTGTGGAAGGAAGAAACGCTTGAGAAACTCAAAACATTCGCAGTTCTGATGCTCGAAACGATTAACTAGAACGGCCTAGGGGAAAAGTACGCATACCGTTGTATTCGGGCGAGTTTCTACTTTCAGATGCAACAGAAATTTTGCGGATTGGTCAATCCGTTCGCGAGATATGGCAGTTTGGAAGTAAGAAACGCTTGAGAAACTCAAAATTTTCGCAGTTCTGATGCTCGAAACGAATAACTAGAACGGCCTAGGGGAAAAGTACGCATACCGTTGTAATCGGGCGAGTTTCTACTTTCAGATGCAACAGAAACTTTGCGGATTGGTCAATCCGTTCGCGAGATATGGCAGTTTGTAGGTAAGAAACGCTTGAGAAACTCAACATTTTCGCAGTTCTGATGCTCGAAACGAATAACTAGAACGGCCTTGGGGAAAAGTACGCATACCGTTGTAATCGGGCGAGTTTCTACTTTCAGATGCAACAGATATTTTGCGGATTGGTCAAACCGTTCGCGAGATATGGCAGTTTGGAGGTAAGAAACGCTTGAGAAACTCAAAATTGTCGCAGTTCTGATGCTCGAAACGAATAACTAGAACGGACTAGGGGAAAAGTACGCATACCGTTGTAATCGGGCGAGTTTCTACTTTCAGATGCAACAGAAATTTTGCGGATTGGTCATTCCTTTCGCGAGATATGGCAGTTTGGAGGTAAGAAACGCTTGAGAAACTCAAAATTTTCGCAGTTCTGATGCTCGAAACGAATAACTAGAACGGCCTAGGGGAAAAGTACGCATACCGTTGTAATCGGGCGAGTTTGTACTTTCAGATGCAACAGAAATTTTGCGGATTGGTCAATCCGTTCGCGAGATATGGCAGTTTGGATGTATGAAACACTTGAGAAACTCAAAATTTTCGCAGTTCTGATGCTCGACAAGCATAACTAGAACGGACTAGGGGAAAAGTACGCATACCGCTGTAATCGGGCGAGTTTCTACTTTCAGATGCAACAGAAATTTTGCGGATTGGTCAATCCGTTCGCGAGATATGGCAGTTTGTAGGTAAGAAACGCTTGAGAAACTCAACATTTTCGCAGTTCTGATGCTCGAAACGAATAACTAGAACGGCCTAGGGGAAAAGTACGCATACCGTTGTAATCGGGCGAGTTTCTACTTTCAGATGCAACAGAAATTTTGCCGATTGGTCAATCCGTTCGCGAGATATGGCAGTTTGGATGTATGAAACACTTGAGAAACAAAAAATTTTCGCAGTTCTGATGCTCGAAACGAATAACTAGAGCGGCCTAGGGGAAAAGTACGCATACCGTTGTAATCGGGCGAGTTTCTACTGTCAGATGCATCAGAAATTTTGCGGATTGGTCAATCCGTTCGCGAGATATGGCAGTGTGGAAGTAAGAAACGCTTGAGAAACTCAAAACTTTCGCAGTTCTGATGCTCGAAACGATTAACTAGAACGGCCTAGGGGAAAAGTACGCATACCGTTGTATTCGGGCGAGTTTCTACTTTCAGATGCAACAGAAATTTTGCGGATTGGTCAATCCGTTCGCGAGATATGGCAGTTTGGAAGTAAGAAACGCTTGAGAAACTCAAAATTTTCGCAGTTCTGATGCTCGAAACGAATAACTAGAACGGCCTAGGGGAAAAGTACGCATACCGTTGTAATCGGGCGAGTTTCTACTTTCAGATGCAACAGAAATTTTGCGGATTGGTCAATCCGTTCGCGAGATATGGCAGTTTGTAGGTAAGAAACGCTTGAGAAACTCAACATTTTCGCAGTTCTGATGCTCGAAACGAATAACTAGAACGGCCTAGGGGAAAAGTACGCATACCGTTGTAATCGGGCGAGTTTCTACTTTCAGATGCAACAGATATTTTGCGGATTGGTCAAACCGTTCGCGAGATATGGCAGTTTGGAGGTAAGAAACGCTTGAGAAACTCAAAATTGTCGCAGTTCTGATGCTCGAAACGAATAACTAGAACGGACTAGGGGAAAAGTACACATACCGTTGTAATCGGGCGAGTTTCTACTTTCAGATGCAACAGAAATTTTGCGGATTGGTCATTCCTTTCGCGAGATATGGCAGTTTGGAGGTAAGAAACGCTTGAGAAACTCAAAATTTTCGCAGTTCTGATGCTCGAAACGAATAACTAGAACGGCCTAGGGGAAAAGTACGCATACCGTTGTAATCGGGCGAGTTTGTACTTTCAGATGCAACAGAAATTTTGCGGATTGGTCAATCCGTTCGCGAGATATGGCAGTTTGGATGTATGAAACACTTGAGAAACTCAAAATTTTCGCAGTTCTGATGCTCGACAAGCATAACTACAACGGACTAGGGGAAAAGTACGCATACCGCTGTAATCGGGCGAGTTTCTACTTTCAGATACAACAGAAATTTTGCGGATTGGTCAATCCGTTCGCGAGATATGGCAGTTTGTAGGTAAGAAACGCTTGAGAAACTCAACATTTTCGCAGTTCTGATGCTCGAAACGAATAACTAGAACGGCCTAGGGGAAAAGTACGCATACCGTTGTAATCGGGCGAGTTTCTACTTTCAGATGCAACAGAAATTTTGCGGATTGGTCAAACAGTTCGCGAGATATGGCAGTTTGGAGGTAAGAAACGCTTGAGAAACTCAAAATTTTCGCAGTTCTGATGCTCGAAACGAATAACTAGAACGGACTAGGGGAGAAGTACGCATACCGTTGTATCGGGCGAGTTTCTACTTTCAGATGCAACAGAAATTTTGCGGATTGGTCAATCCGTTCGCGAGATAAGGCAGTTTGGAGGTAAGAAACGCTTGAGAAACTCAAAATTTTCGCAGTTCTGATGCTCGAAACGAATAACTAGAACGGCCTAGGGGAAAAGTACGCATACCGTTGTAGTCGGGCGAGTTTGTACTTTCAGATGCAACAGAAATTTTGCGGATTGGTCAATCCGTTCGCGAGATATGGCAGTTTGGAGGTAAGAAACGCTTGAGAAACTCAAAATTTTCGCAGTTCTGATGCTCGAAACGAATAACTAGAACGGCCTAGGGGAAAAGTACGCATACCGTTGTAATCGGGCGAGTTTGTACTTTCAGATGCAACAGAAATTTTGCGGATTGGTCAATCCGTTCGCGAGATATGGCAGTTTGGATGTATGAAACACTTGAGAAACTCAAAATTTTCGCAGTTCTGATGCTCGACAAGCATAACTAGAACGGACTAGGGGAAAAGTACGCATACCGCTGTAATCGGGCGAGTTTCTACTTTCAGATGCAACAGAAATTTTGCGGATTGGTCAATCCGTTCGCGAGATATGGCAGTTTGTAGGTAAGAAACGCTTGAGAAACTCAACATTTTCGCAGTTCTGATGCTCGAAACGAATAACTAGAACGGCCTAGGGGAAAAGTACGCATACCGTTGTAATCGGGCGAGTTTCTACTTTCAGATGCAACAGAAATTTTGCCGATTGGTCAATCCGTTCGCGAGATATGGCAGTTTGGAAGTATGAAACACTTGAGAAACACAAAATTTTCGCAGTTCTCATGCTCGAAACGAATAACTACAACGGCCTACGGGAAAAGTACGCATACCGTTGTAATCGGGCGAGTTTCTACTTTCAGATGCAACAGAAATTTTGCGGATTGGTCAATCCGTTCGCGAGATATGGCAGTTTGGAAGTAAGAAACGCTTGAGAAACTCAAAATTTTCGCAGTTCTGATGCTCGAAACGAATAACTAGAACGGCCTAGGGGAAAAGTACGCATACCGTTGTAAACGGGCGAGTTTCTACCTTCAGATGCAACAGAAATTTTGCGGATTGGTCAATCCGTTCGCGAGATATGGCAGTTTGGAAGTAAGAAACGCTTGAGAAACTCAAAATTTTCGCAGTTCTGATGCTCGAAACGAATAACTAGAGCGGTATAGGGGAAAAGTACGCATACCGTTGTAATCGGGCGAATTTCTACTTTCAGATGCAACAGAAATTTTGCGGATTGGTCAATCCGTTCGCGAGATATGGCAGTTTGGAGGCAAGAAACGGTCGAGAAATTCAAAATTATCACAGCTCTGATACTCGAAACGAATAACCAGAACGGCCTAGGGGAAAAGCACGCATACCGTTGTAATCGGGCGAGTTTCTACTTTCAGATGCAACAGAAATTTTGCGGATTGGTCAATCCTTTCGCGAGATATGGCAGTTTGGAGGTAAGAAACGCTTGAGAAACTCAAAATTTTCGCAGTTCTGATGCTCGAAACGAATAACTAGAACGGACTTGGGGAAACGTACGCATACCGTTGTAATCGGGCGAGTTTCTACTTTCAGATGCAACAGAAATTTTGCGGATTGGTCAATCCGTTCGCGAGATATGGCAGTTTGGAGGCAAGAAACGGTCGAGAAATTCAAAATTATCACAGCTCTGATACTCGAAACGAATAACCAGAACGGCCTAGGGGAAAAGTACGCATACCGTTGTAATCGGGCGAGTTTCTACTTTCAGATGCAACAGAAATTTTGCGGATTGGTAAATCCGTTCGCGAGATATGGCAGTTTGGAGGTAAGAAACGCTTGAGAAACTCAAAATTTTCGCAGTTCTGATGCTCGACAAGCATAACTAGAGCGGTATAGGGGAAAAGTACGCATACCGTTGTAATCGGGCGAATTTCTACTTTCAGATGCAACAGAAATTTTGCGGATTGGTCAATCCGTTCGCGAGATATGGCAGTTTGTAGGTAAGAAACGCTTGAGAAACTCAACATTTTCGCAGTTCTGATGCTCGAAACGAATAACTAGAACGGCCTAAGGGAAAACTACATCTACCGTTGTAATCGGGCGAGTTTCTACTTTCAGATGCAACAGAAATTTTGCGGATTGGTCAATCCGTTCGCGAGATATGGCAGTTTGGAGGTAAGAAACGCTTGAGAAACTCAAAATTTTCGCAGTTCTGATGCTCGAAACGAATAACTAGAACGGCCTAGGGGAAAAGTACGCATACCGTTGTAATCGGGTGAGTTTCTACTTTCAGATGCAACAGAAATTTTGCGGATTGGTCAATCCGTTCGCGAGATATGGCAGTTTGGAGGTAAGAAACCCTTGAGAAACTCAAAATTTTCGCAGTTCTGATGCTCGACAAGCATAGCTAGAACGGTCTAGGGGAAAAGTACGCATACCGTTGTAATCGGGCGACTTTCTACTTTCAGATGCAACAGAAATTTTGCGGATTGGTCAATCCGTTCGCGAGATATGGCAGTTTGTAGGTAAGAAACGCTTGAGAAACTCAACATTTTCGCAGTTCTGATGCTCGAAACGAATAACTAGAACGGCCTAGGGGAAAACTACACCTACCGTTGTAATCGGGCGAGTTTCTACTTTCAGATGCAACAGAAATTTTGCGGATTGGTCAATCTGTTCGCGAGATGTGGCAGTTTGGAAGTAAGAAACGCTTGAGAAACTCAAAATTTTCGCAGTTCTGATGCTCGACAAGCATAACTAGAACGGTCTAGGGGAAAAGTACGCATACCGTTGTAATCGGGCGAATTTCTACTTTCAGATGCAACAGAAATTTTGCGGATTGGTCAATCCGTTCGCGAGATACGGCAGTTTGGAGGTAAGAAACGGTTGAGAAACTCAAAATTTACACAGTTCTGATGCTCGAAACGAATAACCAGAACGGCCTAGGGGAAAAGTACGCATACCGTTGTAATCTGGCGAGTTTCTACTTTCAGATGCATCAGAAATTTTGCGGATTGGTCAATCCGTTCGCGAAATATGGCAGTTTGGAAGTAAGAAACGCTTGAGAAACTCAAAATTTTCGCAGTTCTGATGCTCGAAACGATTAACTAGAACGGGCTAGGGGAAAAGTACGCATACCGTTGTAATCGGGCGAGTTTCTACTTTCAGATGCAACAGAAATTTTGCGGATTGGTCAATCCGTTCGCGAGATATGGCGGTTTGGAAGTAAGAAACGCTTGAGAATCTCAAAATTTTCGCAGTTCTGATGCTCGAAACGATTAACTAGAACGGCCTAGGGGAAAAGTACGCATACCGTTGTAATCGGGCGAGTTTCTACTTTCAGATGCAACAGAAATTTTGCGGATTGGTCAATCCGTTCGCGAGATATGGCAGTTTGGAGGTAAGAAACGCTTGAGAAACTCAAAATTTTCGCAGTTCTGATGCTCGACAAGCATAACTAGAACGTTCTAGGGGAAAAGTACGCATACCGTTGTAATCGGGCGACTTTCTACTTTCAGATGCAACAGAAATTTTGCGGATTGGTCAATCCATTCGCGAGATATGGCAGTTTGGAGGTAAGAAACGCTTGAGAAACTCAAAATTTTCGCAGTTCTGATGCTCGACAAGCATAACTAGAGCGGTCTAGGGGAAAAGTACGCATACCGTTGTATTCGGGCGACTTTCTACTTTCAGATGCAACAGAAATTTTGCGGATTGGTCAATCCGTTCGCGAGATATGGCAGTTTGGAGGTAAGAAACGGTTGAGAAACTCAAAATTTTCACAGTTCTGATGCTCGAAACGAATAACCAGTACGGCCTAGGGGGAAAGTACGCATACCGTTGTAATCGGGCGAGTTTCTACTTTCATATGCAACAGAAATTTTGCGGATTGGTCAATCCGTTCGCGAGATATGGCAGTTTGGAGGTAAGAAACGCTTGAGAAACTCAAAATTTTCGCAGTTCTGATGCTCGAAACGAGTAACTAGAACCGACCAGTGGAAAAGTGCGCATACCGTTGTAATCGGCCGAATTTCTACTTTCAGATGCAACAGAAATTTTGCGGATTGGTCAATCCGTTCGCGAGATATGGCAGTTTGTAGGTAAGAAACGCTTGAGAAACTCAACATTTTCGCAGTTCTGATGCTCGAAACGAATAACTAGAACGGCCTAAGGGAAAACTACATCTACCGTTGTAATCGGGCGAGTTTCTACTTTCAGATGCAACAGAAATTTTGCGGATGGGTCAATCCGTTCGCGAGATATGGCAGTTTGGAGGTAAGAAACGCTTGAGAAACTCAAAATTTACACAGTTCTGATGCTCGAAACGAATAACCAGAACGGCCTAGGGGAAAAGTACGCATACCGTTGTAATCTGGCGAGTTTCTACTTTCAGATGCATCAGAAATTTTGCGGATTGGTCAATCCGTTCGCGAAATATGGCAGTTTGGAAGTAAGAAACGCTTGAGAAACTCAAAATTTTCGCAGTTCTGATGCTCGAAACGATTAACTAGAACGGGCTAGGGGAAAAGTACGCATACCGTTGTAATCGGGCGAGTTTCTACTTTCAGATGCAACAGAAATTTTGCGGATTGGTCAATCCGTTCGCGAGATATGGCGGTTTGGAAGTAAGAAACGCTTGAGAATCTCAAAATATTCGCAGTTCTGATGCTCGAAACGATTAACTAGAACGGCCTAGGGGAAAAGTACGCATACCGTTGTAATCGGGCGAGATTCTACTTTCAGATGCAACAGAAATTTTGCGGATTGGTCAATCCGTTCGCGAGATATGGCGGTTTGGAAGTAAGAAACGCTTGAGAAACTCAAAATTTTCGCAGTTCTGATGCTCGAAATGAATAACTAGAACGGCCTAGGGGAAAAGTACGCATACCGTTGTAATCGGGCGAGTTTCTACTTTCAGATGCAACAGAAATTTTGCGGATTGGTCAATCCGTTCGCGAGATATGGCAGTTTGGAGGTAAGAAACGCTTGAGAAACTCAAAATTTTCGCAGTTCTGATGCTCGAAACGAATAACTAGAACGGACTAGGGGAAAAGTACGCATACCGTTGTAATCGGGCGTGTTTCTACTTTCAGATGCAACAGAAATTTTGCGGATTGGTCAATCCGTTCGCGAGATATGGCAGTTTGGAGGTAAGAAACGGTTGAGAAACTCAAAATTTTCACAGTTCTGATGCTCGAAACGAATAACCAGTACGGCCTAGGGGGAAAGTACGCATACCGTTGTAATCGGGCGAGTTTCTACTTTCATATGCAACAGAAATTTTGCGGATTGGTCTATCCGTTCGCGAGATATGGCAGTTTGGAGGTAAGAAACGCTTGAGAAACTCAAAATTTTCGCAGTTCTGATGCTCGAAACGAGTAACTAGAACCGACCAGTGGAAAAGTGCGCATACCGTTGTAATCGGCCGAATTTCTACTTTCAGATGCAACAGAAATTTTGCGGATTGGTCAATCCGTTCGCGAGATATGGCAGTTTGTAGGTAAGAAACGCTTGAGAAACTCAACATTTTCGCAGTTCTGATGCTCGAAACGAATAACTAGAACGGCCTAAGGGAAAACTACATCTACCGTTGTAATCGGGCGAGTTTCTACTTTCAGATGCAACAGAAATTTTGCGGATGGGTCAATCCGTTCGCGAGATATGGCAGTTTGGAGGTAAGAAACGCTTGAGAAACTCAAAATTTACACAGTTCTGATGCTCGAAACGAATAACCAGAACGGCCTAGGGGAAAAGTACGCATACCGTTGTAATCTGGCGAGTTTCTACTTTCAGATGCATCAGAAATTTTGCGGATTGGTCAATCCGTTCGCGAAATATGGCAGTTTGGAAGTAAGAAACGCTTGAGAAACTCAAAATTTTCGCAGTTCTGATGCTCGAAACGATTAACTAGAACGGGCTAGGGGAAAAGTACGCATACCGTTGTAATCGGGCGAGTTTCTACTTTCAGATGCAACAGAAATTTTGCGGATTGGTCAATCCGTTCGCGAGATATGGCGGTTTGGAAGTAAGAAACGCTTGAGAATCTCAAAATTTTCGCAGTTCTGATGCTCGAAACGATTAACTAGAACGGCCTAGGGGAAAAGTACGCATACCGTTGTAATCGGGCGAGATTCTACTTTCAGATGCAACAGAAATTTTGCGGATTGGTCAATCCGTTCGCGAGATATGGCGGTTTGGAAGTAAGAAACGCTTGAGAAACTCAAAATTTTCGCAGTTCTGATGCTCGAAACGAATAACTAGAACGGCCTAGGGGAAAAGTACGCATACCGTTGTAATCGGGCGAGTTTCTACTTTCAGATGCAACAGAAATTTTGCGGATTGGTCAATCCGTTCGCGAGATATGGCAGTTTGGAGGTAAGAAACGCTTGAGAAACTCAAAATTTTCGCAGTTCTGATGCTCGAAACGAATAACTAGAACGGACTAGGGGAAAAGTACGCATACCGTTGTAATCGGGCGTGTTTCTACTTTCAGATGCAACAGAAATTTTGCGGATTGGTCAATCCGTTCGCGAGATATGGCAGTTTGTAGGTAAGAAACGCTTGAGAAACTCAACATTTTCGCAGTTCTGATGCTCGAAACGAATAACTAGAACGGCCTAGGGGAAAAGTAGGTATACCGTTGTAATCGGGCGAGTTTCTACTTTCAGATGCAACAGAAATTTTGCGGATTGGTCAATCCGTTCGCGAGATATGGCAGTTTGGAGGTAAGAAACGCTTGAGAAACTCAAAATTTTCGCAGTTCTGATGCTCGAAACGAATAACTAGAACGGCCTAGGGGAAAAGTACGCATACCGTTGTAATCGGGTGAGTTTCTACTTTCAGATGCAACAGAAATTTTGCGGATTAGTCAATCCGTTCGCGAGATATGGCAGTTTGGAGGTAAGAAACGCTTGAGAAACTCAAAATTTTCGCAGTTCTGATGCTCGAAACGAATAACCAGAACGGACTAGGGGAAAAGTACGCATACCGTTGTAATCGGGCGAGTTTCTACTTTCAGATGCAACAGAAATTTTGCGGATTGCTCAATCCGTTCGCGAGGTATGGCAATTTGGAAGTAAGAAACGCTTGAGAAACTCAAAATTTTCGCAGTTCTGATGCTCGAAACGAATAACTAGAACGGCCTAGGGGAAAACTACACCTACCGTTGTAATCGGGCGAGTTTCTACTTTCAGATGCAACAGAAATTTTGCGGATTGGTCAATCCGTTCGCGAGATGTGGCAGTTTGGAAGTAAGAAACGCTTGAGAAACTCAAAATTTTCGCAGTTCTGATGCTCGACAAGCATAACTAGAACGGTCTAGGGGAAAAGTACGCATACCGTTGTAATCGGGCGACTTTCTACTTTCAGATGCAACAGAAATTTTGCGGATTGGTCAATCCGTTCGCGAGATATGGCAGTTTGGAGGTAAGAAACGCTTGAGAAACTCAAAATTTTCGCAGTTCTGATGCTCGAAACGAATAACTAGAACGGCCTAGGGGAAAAGTACGCATACCGTTGTAATCGGGTGAGTTTCTACTTTCAGATGCAACAGAAATTTTGCGGATTAGTCAATCCGTTCGCGAGATATGGCAGTTTGGAGGTAAGAAACGCTTGAGAAACTCAACATTTTCGCAGTTCTGATGCTCGAAACGAATAACTAGAACGGCCTAAGGGAAAACTACATCTACCGTTGTAATCGGGCGAGTTTCTACTTTCAGATGCAACAGAAATTTTGCGGATTGGTCAATCCGTTCGCGAGATATGGCAGTTTGGAGGTAAGAAACGCTTGAGAAACTCAAAATTTTCGCAGTTCTGATGCTCGACAAGCATAACCAGAACGTTCTAGGGGAAAAGTACGCATACCGTTGTAATCGGGCGACTTTCTACTTTCAGATGCAACAGAAATTTTGCGGATTGGTCAATCCGTTCGCGAGATATGGCAGTTTGGAGGTAAGAAACGCTTGAGAAACTCAAAATTTTCGCAGTTCTGATGCTCGACAAGCATAGCTAGAACGGTCTAGGGGAAAAGTACGCATACCGTTGTAATCGGGCGACTTTCTACTTTCAGATGCAACAGAAATTTTGCGGATTGGTCAATCCGTTCGCGAGATATGGCAGTTTGTAGGTAAGAAACGCTTGAGAAACTCAACATTTTCGCAGTTCTGATGCTCGAAACGAATAACTAGAACGGCCTAGGGGAAAAGTAGGTATACCGTTGTAATCGGGCGAGTTTCTACTTTCAGATGCAACAGAAATTTTGCGGATTGGTCAATCCGTTCGCGAGATATGGCAGTTTGGAGGTAAGAAACGCTTGAGAAACTCAAAATTTTCGCAGTTCTGATGCTCGAAACGAATAACTAGAACGGCCTAGGGGAAAAGTACGCATACCGTTGTAATCGGGTGAGTTTCTACTTTCAGATGCAACAGAAATTTTGCGGATTAGTCAATCCGTTCGCGAGATATGGCAGTTTGGAGGTAAGAAACGCTTGAGAAACTCAAAATTTTCGCAGTTCTGATGCTCGAAACGAATAACCAGAACGGACTAGGGGAAAAGTACGCATACCGTTGTAATCGGGCGAGTTTCTACTTTCAGATGCAACAGAAATTTTGCGGATTGCTCAATCCGTTCGCGAGGTATGGCAATTTGGAAGTAAGAAACGCTTGAGAAACTCAAAATTTTCGCAGTTCTGATGCTCGAAACGAATAACTAGAACGGCCTAGGGGAAAACTACACCTACCGTTGTAATCGGGCGAGTTTCTACTTTCAGATGCAACAGAAATTTTGCGGATTGGTCAATCCGTTCGCGAGATGTGGCAGTTTGGAAGTAAGAAACGCTTGAGAAACTCAAAATTTTCGCAGTTCTGATGCTCGACAAGCATAACTAGAACGGTCTAGGGGAAAAGTACGCATACCGTTGTAATCGGGCGACTTTCTACTTTCAGATGCAACAGAAATTTTGCGGATTGGTCAATCCGTTCGCGAGATATGGCAGTTTGGAGGTAAGAAACGCTTGAGAAACTCAAAATTTTCGCAGTTCTGATGCTCGAAACGAATAACTAGAACGGCCTAGGGGAAAAGTACGCATACCGTTGTAATCGGGTGAGTTTCTACTTTCAGATGCAACAGAAATTTTGCGGATTAGTCAATCCGTTCGCGAGATATGGCAGTTTGGAGGTAAGAAACGCTTGAGAAACTCAACATTTTCGCAGTTCTGATGCTCGAAACGAATAACTAGAACGGCCTAAGGGAAAACTACATCTACCGTTGTAATCGGGCGAGTTTCTACTTTCAGATGCAACAGAAATTTTGCGGATTGGTCAATCCGTTCGCGAGATATGGCAGTTTGGAGGTAAGAAACGCTTGAGAAACTCAAAATTTTCGCAGTTCTGATGCTCGACAAGCATAACCAGAACGTTCTAGGGGAAAAGTACGCATACCGTTGTAATCGGGCGACTTTCTACTTTCAGATGCAACAGAAATTTTGCGGATTGGTCAATCCGTTCGCGAGATATGGCAGTTTGGAGGTAAGAAACGCTTGAGAAACTCAAAATTTTCGCAGTTCTGATGCTCGACAAGCATAGCTAGAACGGTCTAGGGGAAAAGTACGCATACCGTTGTAATCGGGCGACTTTCTACTTTCAGATGCAACAGAAATTTTGCGGATTGGTCAATCCGTTCGCGAGATATGGCAGTTTGTAGGTAAGAAACGCTTGAGAAACTCAACATTTTCGCAGTTCTGATGCTCGAAACGAATAACTAGAACGGCCTAGGGGAAAACTACACCTACCGTTGTAATCGGGCGAGTTTCTACTTTCAGATGCAACAGAAATTTTGCGGATTGGTCAATCCGTTCGCGAGATATGGCAGTTTGGAGGTAAGAAACGCTTGAGAAACTCAAAATTTTCGCAGTTCTGATGCTCGAAACGAATAACTAGAACGGCCTAGGGGAAAAGTACGCATACCGTTGTAATCGGGTGAGTTTCTACTTTCAGATGCAACAGAAATTTTGCGGATTAGTCAATCCGTTCGCGAGATATGGCAGTTTGGAGGTAAGAAACGCTTGAGAAACTCAAAATTTTCGCAGTTCTGATGCTCGAAACGAATAACCAGAACGGACTAGGGGAAAAGTACGCATACCGTTGTAATCGGGCGAGTTTCTACTTTCAGATGCAACAGAAATTTTGCGGATTGCTCAATCCGTTCGCGAGGTATGGCAATTTGGAAGTAAGAAACGCTTGAGAAACTCAAAATTTTCGCAGTTCTGATGCTCGAAACGAATAACTAGAACGGCCTAGGGGAAAACTACACCTACCGTTGTAATCGGGCGAGTTTCTACTTTCAGATGCAACAGAAATTTTGCGGATTGGTCAATCCGTTCGCGAGATGTGGCAGTTTGGAAGTAAGAAACGCTTGAGAAACTCAAAATTTTCGCAGTTCTGATGCTCGACAAGCATAACTAGAACGGTCTAGGGGAAAAGTACGCATACCGTTGTAATCGGGCGACTTTCTACTTTCAGATGCAACAGAAATTTTGCGGATTGGTCAATCCGTTCGCGAGATATGGCAGTTTGGAGGTAAGAAACGCTTGAGAAACTCAAAATTTTCGCAGTTCTGATGCTCGAAACGAATAACTAGAACGGCCTAGGGGAAAAGTACGCATACCGTTGTAATCGGGTGAGTTTCTACTTTCAGATGCAACAGAAATTTTGCGGATTAGTCAATCCGTTCGCGAGATATGGCAGTTTGGAGGTAAGAAACGCTTGAGGAACTCAACATTTTCGCAGTTCTGATGCTCGAAACGAATAACTAGAACGGCCTAAGGGAAAACTACATCTACCGTTGTAATCGGGCGAGTTTCTACTTTCAGATGCAACAGAAATTTTGCGGATTGGTCAATCCGTTCGCGAGATATGGCAGATTGTAGGTAAGAAACGCTCGAGAAACTCAACATTTTCGCAGTTCTGATGCTCGAAACGAATAACTAGAACGGCCTAGGGGAAAAGTACGCATACGGTTGTAATCGGGCGAGTTTCTACTTTCAGATGCAACAGATATTTTGCGGATTGGTCAAACCGTTCGCGAGATATGGCAGTTTGGAGGTAAGAAACGCTTGAGAAACTCAAAATTGTCGCAGTTCTGATGCTCGAAACGAATAACTAGAACGGACTAGGGGAAAAGTACACATACCGTTGTAATCGGGCGAGTTTCTACTTTCAGATGCAACAGAAATTTTGCGGATTGCTCAATCCGTTCGCGAGGTATGGCAATTTGGAAGTAAGAAACGCTTGAGAAACTCAAAATTTTCGCAGTTCTGATGCTCGAAACGAATAACTAGAACGGCCTAGGGGAAAACTACACCTACCGTTGTAATCGGGCGAGTTTCTACTTTCAGATGCAACAGAAATTTTGCGGATTGGTCAATCCGTTCGCGAGATATGGCAGTTTGTAGGTAAGAAACGCTTGAGAAACTCAACATTTTCGCAGTTCTGATGCTCGAAACGAATAACTAGAACGGCCTAGGGGAAAAGTACGCATACCGTTGTAATCGGGCGAGTTTCTACTTTCAGATGCAACAGATATTTTGCGGATTGGTCAAACCGTTCGCGAGATATGGCAGTTTGGAGGTAAGAAACGCTTGAGAAACTCAAAATTGTCGCAGTTCTGATGCTCGAAACGAATAACTAGAACGGACTAGGGGAAAAGTACACATACCGTTGTAATCGGGCGAGTTTCTACTTTCAGATGCAACAGAAATTTTGCGGATTGGTCATTCCTTTCGCGAGATATGGCAGTTTGGAGGTAAGAAACGCTTGAGAAACTCAAAATTTTCGCAGTTCTGATGCTCGAAACGAATAACTAGAACGGCCTAGGGGAAAAGTACGCATACCGTTGTAATCGGGCGAGTTTGTACTTTCAGATGCAACAGAAATTTTGCGGATTGGTCAATCCGTTCGCGAGATATGGCAGTTTGGATGTATGAAACACTTGAGAAACTCAAAATTTTCGCAGTTCTGATGCTCGACAAGCATAACTACAACGGACTAGGGGAAAAGTACGCATACCGCTGTAATCGGGCGAGTTTCTACTTTCAGATACAACAGAAATTTTGCGGATTGGTCAATCCGTTCGCGAGATATGGCAGTTTGTAGGTAAGAAACGCTTGAGAAACTCAACATTTTCGCAGTTCTGATGCTCGAAACGAATAACTAGAACGGCCTAGGGGAAAAGTACGCATACCGTTGTAATCGGGCGAGTTTCTACTTTCAGATGCAACAGAAATTTTGCGGATTGGTCAAACAGTTCGCGAGATATGGCAGTTTGGAGGTAAGAAACGCTTGAGAAACTCAAAATTTTCGCAGTTCTGATGCTCGAAACGAATAACTAGAACGGACTAGGGGAGAAGTACGCATACCGTTGTATCGGGCGAGTTTCTACTTTCAGATGCAACAGAAATTTTGCGGATTGGTCAATCCGTTCGCGAGATAAGGCAGTTTGGAGGTAAGAAACGCTTGAGAAACTCAAAATTTTCGCAGTTCTGATGCTCGAAACGAATAACTAGAACGGCCTAGGGGAAAAGTACGCATACCGTTGTAGTCGGGCGAGTTTGTACTTTCAGATGCAACAGAAATTTTGCGGATTGGTCAATCCGTTCGCGAGATATGGCAGTTTGGAGGTAAGAAACGCTTGAGAAACTCAAAATTTTCGCAGTTCTGATGCTCGAAACGAATAACTAGAACGGCCTAGGGGAAAAGTACGCATACCGTTGTAATCGGGCGAGTTTGTACTTTCAGATGCAACAGAAATTTTGCGGATTGGTCAATCCGTTCGCGAGATATGGCAGTTTGGATGTATGAAACACTTGAGAAACTCAAAATTTTCGCAGTTCTGATGCTCGACAAGCATAACTAGAACGGACTAGGGGAAAAGTACGCATACCGCTGTAATCGGGCGAGTTTCTACTTTCAGATGCAACAGAAATTTTGCGGATTGGTCAATCCGTTCGCGAGATATGGCAGTTTGTAGGTAAGAAACGCTTGAGAAACTCAACATTTTCGCAGTTCTGATGCTCGAAACGAATAACTAGAACGGCCTAGGGGAAAAGTACGCATACCGTTGTAATCGGGCGAGTTTCTACTTTCAGATGCAACAGAAATTTTGCCGATTGGTCAATCCGTTCGCGAGATATGGCAGTTTGGAAGTATGAAACACTTGAGAAACACAAAATTTTCGCAGTTCTCATGCTCGAAACGAATAACTACAACGGCCTACGGGAAAAGTACGCATACCGTTGTAATCGGGCGAGTTTCTACTTTCAGATGCAACAGAAATTTTGCGGATTGGTCAATCCGTTCGCGAGATATGGCAGTTTGGAAGTAAGAAACGCTTGAGAAACTCAAAATTTTCGCAGTTCTGATGCTCGAAACGAATAACTAGAACGGCCTAGGGGAAAAGTACGCATACCGTTGTAAACGGGCGAGTTTCTACCTTCAGATGCAACAGAAATTTTGCGGATTGGTCAATCCGTTCGCGAGATATGGCAGTTTGGAAGTAAGAAACGCTTGAGAAACTCAAAATTTTCGCAGTTCTGATGCTCGAAACGAATAACTAGAGCGGTATAGGGGAAAAGTACGCATACCGTTGTAATCGGGCGAATTTCTACTTTCAGATGCAACAGAAATTTTGCGGATTGGTCAATCCGTTCGCGAGATATGGCAGTTTGGAGGCAAGAAACGGTCGAGAAATTCAAAATTATCACAGCTCTGATACTCGAAACGAATAACCAGAACGGCCTAGGGGAAAAGCACGCATACCGTTGTAATCGGGCGAGTTTCTACTTTCAGATGCAACAGAAATTTTGCGGATTGGTCAATCCTTTCGCGAGATATGGCAGTTTGGAGGTAAGAAACGCTTGAGAAACTCAAAATTTTCGCAGTTCTGATGCTCGAAACGAATAACTAGAACGGACTTGGGGAAACGTACGCATACCGTTGTAATCGGGCGAGTTTCTACTTTCAGATGCAACAGAAATTTTGCGGATTGGTCAATCCGTTCGCGAGATATGGCAGTTTGGAGGCAAGAAACGGTCGAGAAATTCAAAATTATCACAGCTCTGATACTCGAAACGAATAACCAGAACGGCCTAGGGGAAAAGTACGCATACCGTTGTAATCGGGCGAGTTTCTACTTTCAGATGCAACAGAAATTTTGCGGATTGGTAAATCCGTTCGCGAGATATGGCAGTTTGGAGGTAAGAAACGCTTGAGAAACTCAAAATTTTCGCAGTTCTGATGCTCGACAAGCATAACTAGAGCGGTATAGGGGAAAAGTACGCATACCGTTGTAATCGGGCGAATTTCTACTTTCAGATGCAACAGAAATTTTGCGGATTGGTCAATCCGTTCGCGAGATATGGCAGTTTGTAGGTAAGAAACGCTTGAGAAACTCAACATTTTCGCAGTTCTGATGCTCGAAACGAATAACTAGAACGGCCTAAGGGAAAACTACATCTACCGTTGTAATCGGGCGAGTTTCTACTTTCAGATGCAACAGAAATTTTGCGGATTGGTCAATCCGTTCGCGAGATATGGCAGTTTGGAGGTAAGAAACGCTTGAGAAACTCAAAATTTTCGCAGTTCTGATGCTCGACAAGCATAACCAGAACGTTCTAGGGGAAAAGTACGCATACCGTTGTAATCGGGCGACTTTCTACTTTCAGATGCAACAGAAATTTTGCGGATTGGTCAATCCGTTCGCGAGATATGGCAGTTTGGAGGTAAGAAACCCTTGAGAAACTCAAAATTTTCGCAGTTCTGATGCTCGACAAGCATAGCTAGAACGGTCTAGGGGAAAAGTACGCATACCGTTGTAATCGGGCGACTTTCTACTTTCAGATGCAACAGAAATTTTGCGGATTGGTCAATCCGTTCGCGAGATATGGCAGTTTGTAGGTAAGAAACGCTTGAGAAACTCAACATTTTCGCAGTTCTGATGCTCGAAACGAATAACTAGAACGGCCTAGGGGAAAACTACACCTACCGTTGTAATCGGGCGAGTTTCTACTTTCAGATGCAACAGAAATTTTGCGGATTGGTCAATCTGTTCGCGAGATGTGGCAGTTTGGAAGTAAGAAACGCTTGAGAAACTCAAAATTTTCGCAGTTCTGATGCTCGACAAGCATAACTAGAACGGTCTAGGGGAAAAGTACGCATACCGTTGTAATCGGGCGAATTTCTACTTTCAGATGCAACAGAAATTTTGCGGATTGGTCAATCCGTTCGCGAGATACGGCAGTTTGGAGGTAAGAAACGGTTGAGAAACTCAAAATTTACACAGTTCTGATGCTCGAAACGAATAACCAGAACGGCCTAGGGGAAAAGTACGCATACCGTTGTAATCTGGCGAGTTTCTACTTTCAGATGCATCAGAAATTTTGCGGATTGGTCAATCCGTTCGCGAAATATGGCAGTTTGGAAGTAAGAAACGCTTGAGAAACTCAAAATTTTCGCAGTTCTGATGCTCGAAACGATTAACTAGAACGGGCTAGGGGAAAAGTACGCATACCGTTGTAATCGGGCGAGTTTCTACTTTCAGATGCAACAGAAATTTTGCGGATTGGTCAATCCGTTCGCGAGATATGGCGGTTTGGAAGTAAGAAACGCTTGAGAATCTCAAAATTTTCGCAGTTCTGATGCTCGAAACGATTAACTAGAACGGCCTAGGGGAAAAGTACGCATACCGTTGTAATCGGGCGAGTTTCTACTTTCAGATGCAACAGAAATTTTGCGGATTGGTCAATCCGTTCGCGAGATATGGCAGTTTGGAGGTAAGAAACGCTTGAGAAACTCAAAATTTTCGCAGTTCTGATGCTCGACAAGCATAACTAGAACGTTCTAGGGGAAAAGTACGCATACCGTTGTAATCGGGCGACTTTCTACTTTCAGATGCAACAGAAATTTTGCGGATTGGTCAATCCATTCGCGAGATATGGCAGTTTGGAGGTAAGAAACGCTTGAGAAACTCAAAATTTTCGCAGTTCTGATGCTCGACAAGCATAACTAGAGCGGTCTAGGGGAAAAGTACGCATACCGTTGTATTCGGGCGACTTTCTACTTTCAGATGCAACAGAAATTTTGCGGATTGGTCAATCCGTTCGCGAGATATGGCAGTTTGGAGGTAAGAAACGGTTGAGAACTCAAATTTTTCACAGTTCTGATGCTCGAAACGAATAACCAGTACGCCTAGGGGGAAAGTACGCATACCGTTGTAATCGGGCGAGTTTCTACTTTCATATGCAACAGAAATTTTGCGGATTGGTCAATCCGTTCGCGAGATATGGCAGTTTGGAGGTAAGAAACGCTTGAGAAACTCAAAATTTTCGCAGTTCTGATGCTCGAAACGAGTAACTAGAACCGACCAGTGGAAAAGTGCGCATACCGTTGTAATCGGCCGAATTTCTACTTTCAGATGCAACAGAAATTTTGCGGATTGGTCAATCCGTTCGCGAGATATGGCAGTTTGTAGGTAAGAAACGCTTGAGAAACTCAACATTTTCGCAGTTCTGATGCTCGAAACGAATAACTAGAACGGCCTAAGGAAAACTACATCTACCGTTGTAATCGGGCGAGTTTCTACTTTCAGATGCAACAGAAATTTGCGGATGGGTCAATCCGTTCGCGAGATATGGCAGTTTGGAGGTAAGAACGCTTGAGAAACTCAAAATTTACACAGTTCTGATGCTCGAAACGAATAACCAGAACGGCTAGGGGAAAAGTACGCATACCGTTGTAATCTGGCGAGTTTCTACTTTCAGATGCATCAGAAATTTTGCGGATTGGTCAATCCGTTCGCGAAATATGGCAGTTTGGAAGTAAGAAACGCTTGAGAAACTCAAAATTTTCGCAGTTCTGATGCTCGAAACGATTAACTAGAACGGGCTAGGGGAAAAGTACGCATACCGTTGTAATCGGGCGAGTTTCTACTTTCAGATGCAACAGAAATTTTGCGGATTGGTCAATCCGTTCGCGAGATATGGCGGTTTGGAAGTAAGAAACGCTTGAGAATCTCAAAATATTCGCAGTTCTGATGCTCGAAACGATTAACTAGAACGGCCTAGGGGAAAAGTACGCATACCGTTGTAATCGGGCGAGATTCTACTTTCAGATGCAACAGAAATTTTGCGGATTGGTCAATCCGTTCGCGAGATATGGCGGTTTGGAAGTAAGAAACGCTTGAGAAACTCAAAATTTTCGCAGTTCTGATGCTCGAAATGAATAACTAGAACGGCCTAGGGGAAAAGTACGCATACCGTTGTAATCGGGCGAGTTTCTACTTTCAGATGCAACAGAAATTTTGCGGATTGGTCAATCCGTTCGCGAGATATGGCAGTTTGGAGGTAAGAAACGCTTGAGAAACTCAAAATTTTCGCAGTTCTGATGCTCGAAACGAATAACTAGAACGGACTAGGGGAAAAGTACGCATACCGTTGTAATCGGGCGTGTTTCTACTTTCAGATGCAACAGAAATTTTGCGGATTGGTCAATCCGTTCGCGAGATATGGCAGTTTGGAGGTAAGAAACGGTTGAGAAACTCAAAATTTTCACAGTTCTGATGCTCGAAACGAATAACCAGTACGGCCTAGGGGGAAAGTACGCATACCGTTGTAATCGGGCGAGTTTCTACTTTCATATGCAACAGAAATTTTGCGGATTGGTCTATCCGTTCGCGAGATATGGCAGTTTGGAGGTAAGAAACGCTTGAGAAACTCAAAATTTTCGCAGTTCTGATGCTCGAAACGAGTAACTAGAACCGACCAGTGGAAAAGTGCGCATACCGTTGTAATCGGCCGAATTTCTACTTTCAGATGCAACAGAAATTTTGCGGATTGGTCAATCCGTTCGCGAGATATGGCAGTTTGTAGGTAAGAAACGCTTGAGAAACTCAACATTTTCGCAGTTCTGATGCTCGAAACGAATAACTAGAACGGCCTAAGGGAAAACTACATCTACCGTTGTAATCGGGCGAGTTTCTACTTTCAGATGCAACAGAAATTTTGCGGATGGGTCAATCCGTTCGCGAGATATGGCAGTTTGGAGGTAAGAAACGCTTGAGAAACTCAAAATTTACACAGTTCTGATGCTCGAAACGAATAACCAGAACGGCCTAGGGGAAAAGTACGCATACCGTTGTAATCTGGCGAGTTTCTACTTTCAGATGCATCAGAAATTTTGCGGATTGGTCAATCCGTTCGCGAAATATGGCAGTTTGGAAGTAAGAAACGCTTGAGAAACTCAAAATTTTCGCAGTTCTGATGCTCGAAACGATTAACTAGAACGGGCTAGGGGAAAAGTACGCATACCGTTGTAATCGGGCGAGTTTCTACTTTCAGATGCAACAGAAATTTTGCGGATTGGTCAATCCGTTCGCGAGATATGGCGGTTTGGAAGTAAGAAACGCTTGAGAATCTCAAAATTTTCGCAGTTCTGATGCTCGAAACGATTAACTAGAACGGCCTAGGGGAAAAGTACGCATACCGTTGTAATCGGGCGAGATTCTACTTTCAGATGCAACAGAAATTTTGCGGATTGGTCAATCCGTTCGCGAGATATGGCGGTTTGGAAGTAAGAAACGCTTGAGAAACTCAAAATTTTCGCAGTTCTGATGCTCGAAACGAATAACTAGAACGGCCTAGGGGAAAAGTACGCATACCGTTGTAATCGGGCGAGTTTCTACTTTCAGATGCAACAGAAATTTTGCGGATTGGTCAATCCGTTCGCGAGATATGGCAGTTTGGAGGTAAGAAACGCTTGAGAAACTCAAAATTTTCGCAGTTCTGATGCTCGAAACGAATAACTAGAACGGACTAGGGGAAAAGTACGCATACCGTTGTAATCGGGCGTGTTTCTACTTTCAGATGCAACAGAAATTTTGCGGATTGGTCAATCCGTTCGCGAGATATGGCAGTTTGTAGGTAAGAAACGCTTGAGAAACTCAACATTTTCGCAGTTCTGATGCTCGAAACGAATAACTAGAACGGCCTAGGGGAAAAGTAGGTATACCGTTGTAATCGGGCGAGTTTCTACTTTCAGATGCAACAGAAATTTTGCGGATTGGTCAATCCGTTCGCGAGATATGGCAGTTTGGAGGTAAGAAACGCTTGAGAAACTCAAAATTTTCGCAGTTCTGATGCTCGAAACGAATAACTAGAACGGCCTAGGGGAAAAGTACGCATACCGTTGTAATCGGGTGAGTTTCTACTTTCAGATGCAACAGAAATTTTGCGGATTAGTCAATCCGTTCGCGAGATATGGCAGTTTGGAGGTAAGAAACGCTTGAGAAACTCAAAATTTTCGCAGTTCTGATGCTCGAAACGAATAACCAGAACGGACTAGGGGAAAAGTACGCATACCGTTGTAATCGGGCGAGTTTCTACTTTCAGATGCAACAGAAATTTTGCGGATTGCTCAATCCGTTCGCGAGGTATGGCAATTTGGAAGTAAGAAACGCTTGAGAAACTCAAAATTTTCGCAGTTCTGATGCTCGAAACGAATAACTAGAACGGCCTAGGGGAAAACTACACCTACCGTTGTAATCGGGCGAGTTTCTACTTTCAGATGCAACAGAAATTTTGCGGATTGGTCAATCCGTTCGCGAGATGTGGCAGTTTGGAAGTAAGAAACGCTTGAGAAACTCAAAATTTTCGCAGTTCTGATGCTCGACAAGCATAACTAGAACGGTCTAGGGGAAAAGTACGCATACCGTTGTAATCGGGCGACTTTCTACTTTCAGATGCAACAGAAATTTTGCGGATTGGTCAATCCGTTCGCGAGATATGGCAGTTTGGAGGTAAGAAACGCTTGAGAAACTCAAAATTTTCGCAGTTCTGATGCTCGAAACGAATAACTAGAACGGCCTAGGGGAAAAGTACGCATACCGTTGTAATCGGGTGAGTTTCTACTTTCAGATGCAACAGAAATTTTGCGGATTAGTCAATCCGTTCGCGAGATATGGCAGTTTGGAGGTAAGAAACGCTTGAGAAACTCAACATTTTCGCAGTTCTGATGCTCGAAACGAATAACTAGAACGGCCTAAGGGAAAACTACATCTACCGTTGTAATCGGGCGAGTTTCTACTTTCAGATGCAACAGAAATTTTGCGGATTGGTCAATCCGTTCGCGAGATATGGCAGTTTGGAGGTAAGAAACGCTTGAGAAACTCAAAATTTTCGCAGTTCTGATGCTCGACAAGCATAACCAGAACGTTCTAGGGGAAAAGTACGCATACCGTTGTAATCGGGCGACTTTCTACTTTCAGATGCAACAGAAATTTTGCGGATTGGTCAATCCGTTCGCGAGATATGGCAGTTTGGAGGTAAGAAACGCTTGAGAAACTCAAAATTTTCGCAGTTCTGATGCTCGACAAGCATAGCTAGAACGGTCTAGGGGAAAAGTACGCATACCGTTGTAATCGGGCGACTTTCTACTTTCAGATGCAACAGAAATTTTGCGGATTGGTCAATCCGTTCGCGAGATATGGCAGTTTGTAGGTAAGAAACGCTTGAGAAACTCAACATTTTCGCAGTTCTGATGCTCGAAACGAATAACTAGAACGGCCTAGGGGAAAAGTAGGTATACCGTTGTAATCGGGCGAGTTTCTACTTTCAGATGCAACAGAAATTTTGCGGATTGGTCAATCCGTTCGCGAGATATGGCAGTTTGGAGGTAAGAAACGCTTGAGAAACTCAAAATTTTCGCAGTTCTGATGCTCGAAACGAATAACTAGAACGGCCTAGGGGAAAAGTACGCATACCGTTGTAATCGGGTGAGTTTCTACTTTCAGATGCAACAGAAATTTTGCGGATTAGTCAATCCGTTCGCGAGATATGGCAGTTTGGAGGTAAGAAACGCTTGAGAAACTCAAAATTTTCGCAGTTCTGATGCTCGAAACGAATAACCAGAACGGACTAGGGGAAAAGTACGCATACCGTTGTAATCGGGCGAGTTTCTACTTTCAGATGCAACAGAAATTTTGCGGATTGCTCAATCCGTTCGCGAGGTATGGCAATTTGGAAGTAAGAAACGCTTGAGAAACTCAAAATTTTCGCAGTTCTGATGCTCGAAACGAATAACTAGAACGGCCTAGGGGAAAACTACACCTACCGTTGTAATCGGGCGAGTTTCTACTTTCAGATGCAACAGAAATTTTGCGGATTGGTCAATCCGTTCGCGAGATGTGGCAGTTTGGAAGTAAGAAACGCTTGAGAAACTCAAAATTTTCGCAGTTCTGATGCTCGACAAGCATAACTAGAACGGTCTAGGGGAAAAGTACGCATACCGTTGTAATCGGGCGACTTTCTACTTTCAGATGCAACAGAAATTTTGCGGATTGGTCAATCCGTTCGCGAGATATGGCAGTTTGGAGGTAAGAAACGCTTGAGAAACTCAAAATTTTCGCAGTTCTGATGCTCGAAACGAATAACTAGAACGGCCTAGGGGAAAAGTACGCATACCGTTGTAATCGGGTGAGTTTCTACTTTCAGATGCAACAGAAATTTTGCGGATTAGTCAATCCGTTCGCGAGATATGGCAGTTTGGAGGTAAGAAACGCTTGAGAAACTCAACATTTTCGCAGTTCTGATGCTCGAAACGAATAACTAGAACGGCCTAAGGGAAAACTACATCTACCGTTGTAATCGGGCGAGTTTCTACTTTCAGATGCAACAGAAATTTTGCGGATTGGTCAATCCGTTCGCGAGATATGGCAGTTTGGAGGTAAGAAACGCTTGAGAAACTCAAAATTTTCGCAGTTCTGATGCTCGACAAGCATAACCAGAACGTTCTAGGGGAAAAGTACGCATACCGTTGTAATCGGGCGACTTTCTACTTTCAGATGCAACAGAAATTTTGCGGATTGGTCAATCCGTTCGCGAGATATGGCAGTTTGGAGGTAAGAAACGCTTGAGAAACTCAAAATTTTCGCAGTTCTGATGCTCGACAAGCATAGCTAGAACGGTCTAGGGGAAAAGTACGCATACCGTTGTAATCGGGCGACTTTCTACTTTCAGATGCAACAGAAATTTTGCGGATTGGTCAATCCGTTCGCGAGATATGGCAGTTTGTAGGTAAGAAACGCTTGAGAAACTCAACATTTTCGCAGTTCTGATGCTCGAAACGAATAACTAGAACGGCCTAGGGGAAAACTACACCTACCGTTGTAATCGGGCGAGTTTCTACTTTCAGATGCAACAGAAATTTTGCGGATTGGTCAATCCGTTCGCGAGATATGGCAGTTTGGAGGTAAGAAACGCTTGAGAAACTCAAAATTTTCGCAGTTCTGATGCTCGAAACGAATAACTAGAACGGCCTAGGGGAAAAGTACGCATACCGTTGTAATCGGGTGAGTTTCTACTTTCAGATGCAACAGAAATTTTGCGGATTAGTCAATCCGTTCGCGAGATATGGCAGTTTGGAGGTAAGAAACGCTTGAGAAACTCAAAATTTTCGCAGTTCTGATGCTCGAAACGAATAACCAGAACGGACTAGGGGAAAAGTACGCATACCGTTGTAATCGGGCGAGTTTCTACTTTCAGATGCAACAGAAATTTTGCGGATTGCTCAATCCGTTCGCGAGGTATGGCAATTTGGAAGTAAGAAACGCTTGAGAAACTCAAAATTTTCGCAGTTCTGATGCTCGAAACGAATAACTAGAACGGCCTAGGGGAAAACTACACCTACCGTTGTAATCGGGCGAGTTTCTACTTTCAGATGCAACAGAAATTTTGCGGATTGGTCAATCCGTTCGCGAGATGTGGCAGTTTGGAAGTAAGAAACGCTTGAGAAACTCAAAATTTTCGCAGTTCTGATGCTCGACAAGCATAACTAGAACGGTCTAGGGGAAAAGTACGCATACCGTTGTAATCGGGCGACTTTCTACTTTCAGATGCAACAGAAATTTTGCGGATTGGTCAATCCGTTCGCGAGATATGGCAGTTTGGAGGTAAGAAACGCTTGAGAAACTCAAAATTTTCGCAGTTCTGATGCTCGAAACGAATAACTAGAACGGCCTAGGGGAAAAGTACGCATACCGTTGTAATCGGGTGAGTTTCTACTTTCAGATGCAACAGAAATTTTGCGGATTAGTCAATCCGTTCGCGAGATATGGCAGTTTGGAGGTAAGAAACGCTTGAGAAACTCAACATTTTCGCAGTTCTGATGCTCGAAACGAATAACTAGAACGGCCTAAGGGAAAACTACATCTACCGTTGTAATCGGGCGAGTTTCTACTTTCAGATGCAACAGAAATTTTGCGGATTGGTCAATCCGTTCGCGAGATATGGCAGTTTGGAGGTAAGAAACGCTTGAGAAACTCAAAATTTTCGCAGTTCTGATGCTCGACAAGCATAACCAGAACGTTCTAGGGGAAAAGTACGCATACCGTTGTAATCGGGCGACTTTCTACTTTCAGATGCAACAGAAATTTTGCGGATTGGTCAATCCGTTCGCGAGATATGGCAGTTTGGAGGTAAGAAACGCTTGAGAAACTCAAAATTTTCGCAGTTCTGATGCTCGACAAGCATAGCTAGAACGGTCTAGGGGAAAAGTACGCATACCGTTGTAATCGGGCGACTTTCTACTTTCAGATGCAACAGAAATTTTGCGGATTGGTCAATCCGTTCGCGAGATATGGCAGTTTGTAGGTAAGAAACGCTTGAGAAACTCAACATTTTCGCAGTTCTGATGCTCGAAACGAATAACTAGAACGGCCTAGGGGAAAAGTAGGTATACCGTTGTAATCGGGCGAGTTTCTACTTTCAGATGCAACAGAAATTTTGCGGATTGGTCAATCCGTTCGCGAGATATGGCAGTTTGGAGGTAAGAAACGCTTGAGAAACTCAAAATTTTCGCAGTTCTGATGCTCGAAACGAATAACTAGAACGGCCTAGGGGAAAAGTACGCATACCGTTGTAATCGGGTGAGTTTCTACTTTCAGATGCAACAGAAATTTTGCGGATTAGTCAATCCGTTCGCGAGATATGGCAGTTTGGAGGTAAGAAACGCTTGAGAAACTCAAAATTTTCGCAGTTCTGATGCTCGAAACGAATAACCAGAACGGACTAGGGGAAAAGTACGCATACCGTTGTAATCGGGCGAGTTTCTACTTTCAGATGCAACAGAAATTTTGCGGATTGCTCAATCCGTTCGCGAGGTATGGCAATTTGGAAGTAAGAAACGCTTGAGAAACTCAAAATTTTCGCAGTTCTGATGCTCGAAACGAATAACTAGAACGGCCTAGGGGAAAACTACACCTACCGTTGTAATCGGGCGAGTTTCTACTTTCAGATGCAACAGAAATTTTGCGGATTGGTCAATCCGTTCGCGAGATGTGGCAGTTTGGAAGTAAGAAACGCTTGAGAAACTCAACATTTTCGCAGTTCTGATGCTCGACAAGCATAACTAGAACGGTCTAGGGGAAAAGTACGCATACCGTTGTAATCGGGCGACTTTCTACTTTCAGATGCAACAGAAATTTTGCGGATTGGTCAATCCGTTCGCGAGATATGGCAGTTTGGAGGTAAGAAACGCTTGAGAAACTCAAAATTTTCGCAGTTCTGATGCTCGAAACGAATAACTAGAACGGCCTAGGGGAAAAGTACGCATACCGTTGTAATCGGGTGAGTTTCTACTTTCAGATGCAACAGAAATTTTGCGGATTAGTCAATCCGTTCGCGAGATATGGCAGTTTGGAGGTAAGAAACGCTTGAGAAACTCAACATTTTCGCAGTTCTGATGCTCGAAACGAATAACTAGAACGGCCTAAGGGAAAACTACATCTACCGTTGTAATCGGGCGAGTTTCTACTTTCAGATGCAACAGAAATTTTGCGGATTGGTCAATCCGTTCGCGAGATATGGCAGTTTGGAGGTAAGAAACGCTTGAGAAACTCAAAATTTTCGCAGTTCTGATGCTCGACAAGCATAACCAGAACGTTCTAGGGGAAAAGTACGCATACCGTTGTAATCGGGCGACTTTCTACTTTCAGATGCAACAGAAATTTTGCGGATTGGTCAATCCGTTCGCGAGATATGGCAGTTTGGAGGTAAGAAACGCTTGAGAAACTCAAAATTTTCGCAGTTCTGATGCTCGACAAGCATAGCTAGAACGGTCTAGGGGAAAAGTACGCATACCGTTGTAATCGGGCGACTTTCTACTTTCAGATGCAACAGAAATTTTGCGGATTGGTCAATCCGTTCGCGAGATATGGCAGTTTGTAGGTAAGAAACGCTTGAGAAACTCAACATTTTCGCAGTTCTGATGCTCGAAACGAATAACTAGAACGGCCTAGGGGAAAACTACACCTACCGTTGTAATCGGGCGAGTTTCTACTTTCAGATGCAACAGAAATTTTGCGGATTGGTCAATCCGTTCGCGAGATGTGGCAGTTTGGAAGTAAGAAACGCTTGAGAAACTCAAAATTTTCGCAGTTCTGATGCTCGACAAGCATAACTAGAACGGTCTAGGGGAAAAGTACGCATACCGTTGTAATCTGGCGAGTTTCTACTTTCAGATGCATCAGAAATTTTGCGGATTGGTCAATCCGTTCGCGAAATATGGCAGTTTGGAAGTAAGAAACGCTTGAGAAACTCAAAATTTTCGCAGTTCTGATGCTCGAAACGATTAACTAGAACGGGCTAGGGGAAAAGTACGCATACCGTTGTAATCGGGCGAGTTTCTACTTTCAGATGCAACAGAAATTTTGCGGATTGGTCAATCCGTTCGCGAGATATGGCGGTTTGGAAGTAAGAAACGCTTGAGAATCTCAAAATTTTCGCAGTTCTGATGCTCGAAACGATTAACTAGAACGGCCTAGGGGAAAAGTACGCATACCGTTGTGATCGGGCGAGTTTCTACTTTCAGATGCAACAGAAATTTTGCGGATTGGTCAATCCGTTCGCGAGATATGGCGGTTTGGAAGTAAGAAACGCTTGAGAAACTCAAAATTTTCGCAGTTCTGATGCTCGAAACGAATAACTAGAACGGCCTAGGGGAAAAGTACGCATACCGTTGTAATCGGGCGAGTTACTACTTTCAGATGCAACAGAAATTTTACGGATTGGTCAATCCGTTCGCGAGATATGGCAGTTTGGAGGTAAGAAACGCTTGAGAAACTCAAAATTTTCGCAGTTCTGATGCTCGACAAGCATAACCAGAACGTTCTAGGGGAAAAGTACGCATACCGTTGTAATCGGGCGACTTTCTACTTTCAGATGCAACAGAAATTTTGCGGATTGGTCAATCCGTTCGCGAGATATGGCAGTTTGGAGGTAAGAAACGGTTGAGAAACTCAAAATTTTCACAGTTCTGATGCTCGAAACGAATAACCAGTACGGCCTAGGTGAAAAGTACGCATACCGTTGTAATTGGGCGAGTTTCTACTTTCAGATGCAACAGAAATTTTGCGGATTGGTCAATCCGTTCGCGAGATATGGCAGTTTGGAGGTAAGAAACGCTTGAGAAACTCAACATTTTCGCAGTTCTGATGCTCGAAACGAATAACTAGAACGGTCTAGGGGAAAAGTACGCACACCGTTGTAATCCGGCGAATTTCTACTTTCAGATGCAACAGAAATTTTGCGGATTGGTCAATCCGTTCGCGAGATATGGCAGCTTGTAGGTAAGAAACGCTTGAGAAACTCAACATTTTCGCAGTTCTGATGCTCGAAACGAATAACTAGAACGGCCTAGGGGAAAAGTACGCATACCGTTGTAATCGGGCGAGTTTCTACTTTCAGATGCAACAGAAATTTTACGGATTGGTCAATCCGTTCGCGAGATATGGCAGTTTGGAGGTAAGAAACGCTTGAGAAACTCAAAATTTTCGCAGTTCTGATGCTCGACAAGCATAACTAGAACGTTCTAGGGGAAAAGTACGCATACCGTTGTAATCGGGCGACTTTCTACTTTCAGATGCAACAGAAATTTTGCGGATTGGTCAATCCATTCGCGAGATATGGCAGTTTGGAGGTAAGAAACGCTTGAGAAACTCAAAATTTTCGCAGTTCTGATGCTCGACAAGCATAACTAGAGCGGTCTAGGGGAAAAGTACGCATACCGTTGTATTCGGGCGACTTTCTACTTTCAGATGCAACAGAAATTTTGCGGATTGGTCAATCCGTTCGCGAGATATGGCAGTTTGGAGGTAAGAAACGGTTGAGAAACTCAAAATTTTCACAGTTCTGATGCTCGAAACGAATAACCAGTACGGCCTAGGGGGAAAGTACGCATACCGTTGTAATCGGGCGAGTTTCTACTTTCATATGCAACAGAAATTTTGCGGATTGGTCAATCCGTTCGCGAGATATGGCAGTTTGGAGGTAAGAAACGCTTGAGAAACTCAAAATTTTCGCAGTTCTGATGCTCGAAACGAGTAACTAGAACCGACCAGTGGAAAAGTGCGCATACCGTTGTAATCGGCCGAATTTCTACTTTCAGATGCAACAGAAATTTTGCGGATTGGTCAATCCGTTCGCGAGATATGGCAGTTTGTAGGTAAGAAACGCTTGAGAAACTCAACATTTTCGCAGTTCTGATGCTCGAAACGAATAACTAGAACGGCCTAAGGGAAAACTACATCTACCGTTGTAATCGGGCGAGTTTCTACTTTCAGATGCAACAGAAATTTTGCGGATTGGTCAATCCGTTCGCGAGATATGGCAGTTTGGAGGTAAGAAACGCTTGAGAAACTCAAAATTTACACAGTTCTGATGCTCGAAACGAATAACCAGAACGGCCTAGGGGAAAAGTACGCATACCGTTGTAATCTGGCGAGTTTCTACTTTCAGATGCATCAGAAATTTTGCGGATTGGTCAATCCGTTCGCGAAATATGGCAGTTTGGAAGTAAGAAACGCTTGAGAAACTCAAAATTTTCGCAGTTCTGATGCTCGAAACGATTAACTAGAACGGGCTAGGGGAAAAGTACGCATACCGTTGTAATCGGGCGAGTTTCTACTTTCAGATGCAACAGAAATTTTGCGGATTGGTCAATCCGTTCGCGAGATATGGCGGTTTGGAAGTAAGAAACGCTTGAGAATCTCAAAATTTTCGCAGTTCTGATGCTCGAAACGATTAACTAGAACGGCCTAGGGGAAAAGTACGCATACCGTTGTAATCGGGCGAGTTTCTACTTTCAGATGCAACAGAAATTTTGCGGATTGGTCAATCCGTTCGCGAGATATGGCGGTTTGGAAGTAAGAAACGCTTGAGAAACTCAAAATTTTCGCAGTTCTGATGCTCGAAACGAATAACTAGAACGGCCTAGGGGAAAAGTACGCATACCGTTGTAATCGGGCGAGTTTCTACTTTCAGATGCAACAGAAATTTTGCGGATTGGTCAATCCGTTCGCGAGATATGGCAGTTTGGAGGTAAGAAACGCTTGAGAAACTCAAAATTTTCGCAGTTCTGATGCTCGAAACGAATAACTAGAACGGACTAGGGGAAAAGTACGCATACCGTTGTAATCGGGCGTGTTTCTACTTTCAGATGCAACAGAAATTTTGCGGATTGGTCAATCCGTTCGCGAGATATGGCAGTTTGTAGGTAAGAAACGCTTGAGAAACTCAACATTTTCGCAGTTCTGATGCTCGAAACGAATAACTAGAACGGCCTAGGGGAAAAGTAGGTATACCGTTGTAATCGGGCGAGTTTCTACTTTCAGATGCAACAGAAATTTTGCGGATTGGTCAATCCGTTCGCGAGATATGGCAGTTTGGAGGTAAGAAACGCTTGAGAAACTCAAAATTTTCGCAGTTCTGATGCTCGAAACGAATAACTAGAACGGCCTAGGGGAAAAGTACGCATACCGTTGTAATCGGGTGAGTTTCTACTTTCAGATGCAACAGAAATTTTGCGGATTAGTCAATCCGTTCGCGAGATATGGCAGTTTGGAGGTAAGAAACGCTTGAGAAACTCAAAATTTTCGCAGTTCTGATGCTCGAAACGAATAACCAGGACGGACTAGGGGAAAAGTACGCATACCGTTGTAATCGGGCGAGTTTCTACTTTCAGATGCAACAGAAATTTTGCGGATTGCTCAATCCGTTCGCGAGGTATGGCAATTTGGAAGTAAGAAACGCTTGAGAAACTCAAAATTTTCGCAGTTCTGATGCTCGAAACGAATAACTAGAACGGCCTAGGGGAAAAGTACTCATACCGTTGTAATCGGGCGGGTTTCTACTTTCAGATGCAACAGAAATTTTGCGGATTGGTCAATCCGTTCGCGAGATATGGCAGTTTGGAGGTAAGAAACGCTTGAGAAACTCAAAATTTTCGCAGTTCTGATGCTCGAAACGAATAACCAGAACGGACTAGGGGAAAAGTACGCATACCGTTGTAATCGGGCGTGTTTCTACTTTCAGATGCAACAGAAATTTTGCGGATTGGTCAATCCGTTCGCGAGATATGGCAGTTTGTAGGTAAGAAACGCTTGAGAAACTCAACATTTTCGCAGTTCTGATGCTCGAAACGAATAACTAGAACGGCCTAGGGGAAAAGTAGGCATACCGTTGTAATCGGGCGAGTTTCTACTTTCAGATGCAACAGAAATTTTGCGGATTGGTCAATCCGTTCGCGAGATATGGCAGTTTGGAGGTAAGAAACGCTTGAGAAACTCAAAATTTTCGCAGTTCTGATGCTCGACAAGCATAACTAGACCGGTCTAGGGGAAAAGTACGCAAACCGTTGTAATCGGACGACATTCTACTTTCAGATGCAACAGAAATTTTGCGGATTGGTCAATCCGTTCGCGAGATATGGCAGTTTGGAGGTAAGAAACGCTTGAGAAACTCAAAATTTTCGCAGTTCTGATGCTCGACAAGCATAACTAGAACGGCCTAGGGGAAAAGTACGCATACCGTTGTAAACGGGCGAGTTTCTACCTTCAGATGCAACAGAAATTTTGCGGATTGCTCAATCCGTTCGCGAGGTATGGCAATTTGGAAGTAAGAAACGCTTGAAAAACTCAAAATTTTCGCAGTTCTGATGCTCGAAACGAATAACTAGAACGGCCTAGGGGAAAAGTACGCATACCGTTGTAATCGGGCGAGTTTCTACTTTCAGATGCAACAGAAATTTTGCGGATTGGTCAATCCGTTCGCGAGATATGGCAATTTGGAGGTAAGAAACGATTGAGAAACTCAAAATTTTCGCAGTTCTGATGCTCGACAAGCATAACTAGAACGGCCTAGGGGAAAAGTACGCATACCGTTGTAAACGGGCGAGTTTCTACCTTCAGATGCAACAGAAATTTTGCGGATTGCTCAATCCGTTCGCGAGGTATGGCAATTTGGAAGTAAGAAACGCTTGAAAAACTCAAAATTTTCGCAGTTCTGATGCTCGAAACGAATAACTAGAACGGACTAGGGGAAAAGTACGCATACCGTTGTAATCGGGCGTGTTTCTACTTTCAGATGCAACAGAAATTTTGCGGATTGGTCAATCCGTTCGCGAGATATGGCAGTTTGTAGGTAAGAAACGCTTGAGAAACTCAACATTTTCGCAGTTCTGATGCTCGAAACGAATAACTAGAACGGCCTAGGGGAAAAGTAGGCATACCGTTGTAATCGGGCGAGTTTGTACTTTCAGATGCAACAGAAATTTTGCGGATTGGTCAATCCGTTCGCGAGATATGGCAGTTTGGAAGTAAGAAACGCTTGAGAAACTCAAAATTTTCGCAGTTCTCATGCTCGAAACGAATAACTACAACGGCCTACGGGAAAAGTACGCATACCGTTGTAATCGGGCGAGTTTCTACTTTCAGATGCAACAGAAATTTTGCGGATTGGTCAATCCGTTCGCGAGATATGGCAGTTTGGAAGTAAGAAACGCTTGAGAAACTCAAAATTTTCGCAGTTCTGATGCTCGAAACGATTAACTAGAACGGCCTAGGGGAAAAGTACGCATACCGTTGTAATCGGATGACATTCTACTTTCAGATGCAACAGAAATTTTGCGGATTGGTCAATCCGTTCGCGAGATATGGCAGTTTGGAAGTAAGAAACGCTTGAGAAACTCAAAATTTTCGCAGTTCTGATGCTCGAAACGAATAACTAGAACGGCCTAGGGGAAAAGTAGGCATACCGTTGTAATCGGGCGAGTTTCTACTTTCAGATGCAACAGAAATTTTGCGGATTGGTCAATCCGTTCGCGAGATATGGCAGTTTGGAGGTAAGAAACGCTTGAGAAACTCAAAATTTTCGCAGTTCTGATGCTCGACAAGCATAACTAGACCGGTCTAGGGGAAAAGTACGCAAACCGTTGTAATCGGACGACATTCTACTTTCAGATGCAACAGAAATTTTGCGGATTGGTCAATCCGTTCGCGAGATATGGCAGTTTGGAGGTAAGAAACGCTTGAGAAACTCAAAATTTTCGCAGTTCTGATGCTCGACAAGCATAACTAGAACGGCCTAGGGGAAAAGTACGCATACCGTTGTAAACGGGCGAGTTTCTACCTTCAGATGCAACAGAAATTTTGCGGATTGCTCAATCCGTTCGCGAGGTATGGCAATTTGGAAGTAAGAAACGCTTGAAAAACTCAAAATTTTCGCAGTTCTGATGCTCGAAACGAATAACTAGAACGGCCTAGGGGAAAAGTACGCATACCGTTGTAATCGGGCGAGTTTCTACTTTCAGATGCAACAGAAATTTTGCGGATTGGTCAATCCGTTCGCGAGATATGGCAATTTGGAGGTAAGAAACGATTGAGAAACTCAAAATTTTCGCAGTTCTGATGCTCGACAAGCATAACTAGAACGGCCTAGGGGAAAAGTACGCATACCGTTGTAAACGGGCGAGTTTCTACCTTCAGATGCAACAGAAATTTTGCGGATTGCTCAATCCGTTCGCGAGGTATGGCAATTTGGAAGTAAGAAACGCTTGAAAAACTCAAAATTTTCGCAGTTCTGATGCTCGAAACGAATAACTAGAACGGACTAGGGGAAAAGTACGCATACCGTTGTAATCGGGCGTGTTTCTACTTTCAGATGCAACAGAAATTTTGCGGATTGGTCAATCCGTTCGCGAGATATGGCAGTTTGTAGGTAAGAAACGCTTGAGAAACTCAACATTTTCGCAGTTCTGATGCTCGAAACGAATAACTAGAACGGCCTAGGGGAAAAGTAGGCATACCGTTGTAATCGGGCGAGTTTGTACTTTCAGATGCAACAGAAATTTTGCGGATTGGTCAATCCGTTCGCGAGATATGGCAGTTTGGAAGTAAGAAACGCTTGAGAAACTCAAAATTTTCGCAGTTCTCATGCTCGAAACGAATAACTACAACGGCCTACGGGAAAAGTACGCATACCGTTGTAATCGGGCGAGTTTCTACTTTCAGATGCAACAGAAATTTTGCGGATTGGTCAATCCGTTCGCGAGATATGGCAGTTTGGAAGTAAGAAACGCTTGAGAAACTCAAAATTTTCGCAGTTCTGATGCTCGAAACGATTAACTAGAACGGCCTAGGGGAAAAGTACGCATACCGTTGTAATCGGATGACATTCTACTTTCAGATGCAACAGAAATTTTGCGGATTGGTCAATCCGTTCGCGAGATATGGCAGTTTGGAAGTATGAAACACTTGAGAAACACAAAATTTTCGCAGTTCTCATGCTCGAAACGAATAACTACAACGGCCTACGGGAAAAGTACGCATACCGTTGTAATCGGGCGAGTTTCTACTTTCAGATGCAACAGAAATTTTGCGGATTGGTCAATCCGTTCGCGAGATATGGCAGTTTGGAAGTAAGAAACGCTTGAGAAACTCAAAATTTTCGCAGTTCTGATGCTCGAAACGATTAACTAGAACGGCCTAGGGGAAAAGTACGCATACCGTTGTAATCGGATGACATTCTACTTTCAGATGCAACAGAAATTTTGCGGATTGGTCAATCCGTTCGCGAGATATGGCGGTTTGGAAGTAAGAAACGCTTGAGAAACTCAAAATTTTCGCAGTTCTGATCCTCGAAACGAATAACTAGAACGGCCTAGGGGAAAAGTACGCATACCGTTGTAAACGGGCGAGTTTCTACCTTCAGATGCAACAGAAATTTTGCGGATTGCTCAATCCGTTCGCGAGGTATGGCAATTTGGAAGTAAGAAACGCTTGAAAAACTCAAAATTTTCGCAGTTCTGATGCTCGAAACGAATAACTAGAACGGACTAGGGGAAAAGTACGCATACCGTTGTAATCGGGCGAGTTTCTACTTTCAGATGCAACAGAAATTTTGCGGATTGGTCAATCCGTTCGCGAGATATGGCAGCTCGGAGGTAAGAAACGCTTGAGAAACTCAAAATTTTCGCAGTTCTGATGCTCGAAACGAATAACTAGAACGGCCTAGGGGAAAATGACGCATACCGTTGTAATCGGGCGAGTTTCTACTTTCAGATGCAACAGAAATTTTGCGGATTAGTCAATCCGTTCGCGAGATATGGCAGTTTGGAGGTAAGAAACGCTTGAGAAACTCAAAATTTTCGCAGTTCTGATGCTCGACAAGCATAACTAGTCCGGTCTAGGGGAAAAGTACGCATACCGTTGTAATCGGACGACATTCTACTTTCAGATGCAACAGAAATTTTGCGGATTGGTCAATCCGTTCGCGAGATATGGCAGTTTGGAGGTAAGAAACGCTTGAGAAACTCAAAATTTTCGCAGTTCTGATGCCCGACAAGCATAACTAGAACGGCCTAGGGGAATAGTACGCATACCGTTGTAAACGGGCGAGTTTCTACCTTCAGATGCAACAGAAATTTTGCGGATTGCTCAATCCGTTCGCGAGGTATGGCAATTTGGAAGTAAGAAACGCTTGAAAAACTCAAAATTTTCGCAGTTCTGATGCTCGAAACGAATAACTAGAACGGACTAGGGGAAAAGTACGCATACCGTTGCAATCGGGCGAGTTTCTACTTTCAGATGCAACAGAAATTTTGCGGATTGGTCAATCCGTTCGCGAGATATGGCAGCTTGGAGGTAAGAAACGCTTGAGAAACTCAAAATTTTCGCAGTTCTGATGCTCGAAACGAATAACTAGAACGGCCTAGGGGAAAAGGACGCATACCGTTGTAATCGGGCGAGTTTCTACTTTCAGATGCAACAGAAATTTTGCGGATTAGTCAATCCGTTCGCGAGATATGGCAGTTTGGAGGTAAGAAACGCTTGAGAAACTCAAAATTTTCGCAGTTCTGATGCTCGACAAGCATAACTAGACCGGTCTAGGGGAAAAGTACGCATACCGTTGTAATCGGACGACATTCTACTTTCAGATGCAACAGAAATTTTGCGGATTGGTCAATCCGTTCGCGAGATATGGCAGTTTGGAGGTAAGAAACGCTTGAGAAACTCAAAATTTTCGCAGTTCTGATGCCCGACAAGCATAACTAGAACGGCCTAGGGGAAAAGTACGCATACCGTTGTAAACGGGCGAGTTTCTACCTTCAGATGCAACAGAAATTTTGCGGATTGCTCAATCCGTTCGCGAGGTATGGCAATTTGGAAGTAAGAAACGCTTGAAAAACTCAAAATTTTCGCAGTTCTGATGCTCGAAACGAATAACTAGAACGGACTAGGGGAAAAGTACGCATACCGTTGTAATCGGGCGAGTTTCTACTTTCAGATGCAACAGAAATTTTGCGGATTGGTCAATCCGTTCGCGAGATATGGCAGTTTGGAGGTAAGAAACGCTTGAGAAACTCAAAATTTTCGCAGTTCTGATGCTCGACAAGCATAACTAGACCGGTCTAGGGGAAAAGTACGCATACCGTTGTAATCGGACGACATTCTACTTTCAGATGCAACAGAAATTTTGCGGATTGGTCAATCCGTTCGCGAGATATGGCAGTTTGGAGGTAAGAAACGCTTGAGAAACTCAAAATTTTCGCAGTTCTGATGCTCGACAAGCATAACTAGAACGGCCTAGGGGAAAAGTACGCATACCGTTGTAAACGGGCGAGTTTCTACCTTCAGATGCAACAGAAATTTTGCGGATTGCTCAATCCGTTCGCGAGGTATGGCAATTTGGAAGTAAGAAACGCTTGAAAAACTCAAAATTTTCGCAGTTCTGATGCTCGAAACGAATAACTAGAACGGACTAGGGGAAAAGTACGCATACCGTTGTAATCGGGCGAGTTTCTACTTTCAGATGCAACAGAAATTTTGCGGATTGGTCAATCCGTTCGCGAGATATGGCAGCTTGGAGGTAAGAAACGCTTGAGAAACTCAAAATTTTCGCAGTTCTGATGCTCGAAACGAATAACTAGAACGGCCTAGGGGAAAAGGACGCATACCGTTGTAATCGGGCGAGTTTCTACTTTCAGATGCAACAGAAATTTTGCGGATTAGTCAATCCGTTCGCGAGATATGGCAGTTTGGAGGTAAGAAACGCTTGAGAAACTCAAAATTTTCGCAGTTCTGATGCTCGACAAGCATAACTAGACCGGTCTAGGGGAAAAGTACGCATACCGTTGTAATCGGACGACATTCTACTTTCAGATGCAACAGAAATTTTGCGGATTGGTCAATCCGTTCGCGAGATATGGCAGTTTGGAGGTAAGAAACGCTTGAGAAACTCAAAATTTTCGCAGTTCTGATGCTCGACAAGCATAACTAGAACGGCCTAGGGGAAAAGTACGCATACCGTTGTAAACGGGCGAGTTTCTACCTTCAGATGCAACAGAAATTTTGCGGATTGCTCAATCCGTTCGCGAGGTATGGCAATTTGGAAGTAAGAAACGCTTGAAAAACTCAAAATTTTCGCAGTTCTGATGCTCGAAACGAATAACTAGAACGGACTAGGGGAAAAGTACGCATACCGTTGTAATCGGGCGAGTTTCTACTTTCAGATGCAACAGAAATTTTGCGGATTGGTCAATCCGTTCGCGAGATATGGCAGTTTGGAGGTAAGAAACGCTTGAGAAACTCAAAATTTTCGCAGTTCTGATGCTCGACAAGCATAACTAGACCGGTCTAGGGGAAAAGTACGCATACCGTTGTAATCGGACGACATTCTACTTTCAGATGCAACAGAAATTTTGCGGATTGGTCAATCCGTTCGCGAGATATGGCAGTTTGGAGGTAAGAAACGCTTGAGAAACTCAAAATTTTCGCAGTTCTGATGCTCGACAAGCATAACTAGAACGGCCTAGGGGAAAAGTACGCATACCGTTGTAAACGGGCGAGTTTCTACCTTCAGATGCAACAGAAATTTTGCGGATTGCTCAATCCGTTCGCGAGGTATGGCAATTTGGAAGTAAGAAACGCTTGAAAAACTCAAAATTTTCGCAGTTCTGATGCTCGAAACGAATAACTAGAACGGACTAGGGGAAAAGTACGCATACCGTTGTAATCGGGCGAGTTTCTACTTTCAGATGCAACAGAAATTTTGCGGATTCGTCAATCCGTTCGCGAGATATGGCAGTTTGGAGGTAAGAAACGCTTGAGAAACTCAAAATTTTCGCAGTTCTGATGCTCGAAACGAATAACTAGAACGGACTAGGGGAAAAGTACGCATACCGTTGTAATCGGGCGAGTTTCTACTTTCAGATGCAACAGAAATTTTGCGGATTTGTCAATCCGTTCGCGAGATATGGCAGTTTGGAGGTGAGAAACGCTTGAGAAACTCAAAATTTTCGCAGTTCTGATGCTCGAAACGAATAACTAGAACGGCCTAGGGGAAAAGTACGCATACCGTTGTAATCGGGCGAGTTTCTACTTTCAGATGCAACAGAAATTTTGCTGATTAGTCAATCCGTTCGCGAGATATGGCAGTTTGGAGGTAAGAAACAATTGAGAAACTCAAAATTTTCGCAGTTCTGATGCTCGACAAGCATAACTAGAACGGTCTAGGGGAATAGTACGCATACCGTTCTAATCGGACGACATTCTACTTTCAGATGCAACAGAAATTTTGCGGATTGGTCAATCCGTTCGCGAGATATGGCAGTTTGGAGGTAAGAAACGGTTGAGAAACTCAAAATTTTCACAGTTCTGATGCTCGAAACGAATAACCAGTACGGCCTAGGGGAAAAGTACGCATACCGTTGTAATTGGGCGAGTTTCTACTTACAGATGCAACAGAAATTTTGCGGATTGGTAAATCCGTTCGCGAGATATGGCATTTTGTATGTAAGGAACGCTTGAGAAACTCAACATTTTCGCAGTTCTGATGCTCGAAACGAATAACTAGAACGGCCTAGGGAAAAACTACATCTACCGTTGTAATCGGGCGAGTTTCTACTTTCAGATGCAACAGAAATTTTGCGGATTGGTCAATCCGTTCGCGAGATATGGCAGTTTGGAGGTAAGAAACGCTTGAGAAACTCAAAATTTTCGCAGTTCTGATGCTCGACAAGCATAACTAGAACGGTCTAGGGGAAAAGTACGCATACCGTTGTAATCGGGCGAATTTCTACTTTCAGATGCAACAGAAATTTTGAGGATTGGTCAATCCGTTCGCGAGATATGGCAGTTTGTAGGTAAGAAACGCTTGAGAAACTCAACATTTTCGCAGTTCTGATGCTCGAAACGAATAACTAGAACGGCCTAGGGGAAAAGTACGCATACCGTTGTAATCGGGCGAGTTTCTACTTTCAGATGCAACAGAAATTTTACGGATTGGTCAATCCGTTCGCGAGATATGGCAGTTTGGATGTAAGAAACGCTTGAGAAACTCAAAATTTTCGCAGTTCTGATGCTCGACAAGCATAACCAGAACGTTCTAGGGGAAAAGTACGCATACCGTTGTAATCGGGCGAGTTTCTACCTTCAGATGCAACAGAAATTTTGCGGATTGGTCAATCCGTTCGCGAGGTATGGCAGTTTGGAGGTAAGAAACGCTTGAGAAACTCAAAATTTTCGCAGTTCTGGTGCTCGACAAGCATAACTAGAGCGGTCTAGGGGAAAAGTACGCATACCGTTGTAATCGGGCGAATTTCTACTTTCAGATGCAACAGAAATTTTGCGGATTGGTCAATCCGTTCGCGAGATATGGCAGTTTGGAGGTAAGAAACGGTTGAGAAACTCAAAATTTTCACAGTTCTGATGCTCGAAACGAATAACCAGTACGGCCTAGGGGAAAAGTACGCATACCGTTGTAATCGGGCGAGTTTCTACTTTCAGATGCAACAGAAATTTTGCGGATTGGTCAATCCGTTCGCGAGATATGGCAGTTTGTAGGTAAGAAACGCTTGAGAAACTCAACATTTTCGCAGTTCTGATGCTCGAAACGAATAACTAGAACGGCCTAGGGGAAAACTACACCTACCGTTGTAATCGGGCGAGTTTCTACTTTCAGATGCAACAGAAATTTTGCGAATTGGTCAATCCGTTCGCGAGATATGGCAGTTTGGAAGTAAGAAACGCTTGAGAAACTCAAAATTTTCGCAGTTCTGATGCTCGACAAGCATAACTAGAACGGTCTAGGGGAAAAGTACGCATACCGTTGTAATCGGGCCAATTTCTACTTTCAGATGCAACAGAAATTTTGCGGATTGGTCAATCCGTTCGCGAGATATGGCAGTTTGTAGGTAAGAAACGCTTGAGAAACTCAACATTTTCGCAGTTCTGATGCTCGAAACGAATAACTAGAACGGCCTAGGGGAAAAGTACGCATACCGTTGTAATCGGGCGAGTTTCTACTTTCAGATGCAACAGAAATTTTACGGATTGGTCAATCCGTTCGCGAGATATGGCAGTTTGGAGGTAAGAAACGCTTGAGAAACTCAAAATTTTCGCAGTTCTGATGCTCGACAAGCATAACTAGAACGTTCTAGGGGAAAAGTACGCATACCGTTGTAATCGGGCGACTTTCTACTTTCAGATGCAACAGAAATTTTGCGGATTGGTCAATCCGTTCGCGAGATACGGCAGTTTGGAAGTAAGAAACGGTTGAGAAAATCAAAATTTTCACAGTTCTGATGCTCGAAACGAATAACCAGAACGGCCTAGGGGAAAAGTACGCATACCGTTGTAATCGGGCGAGTTTCTACTTTCAGATGCAACAGAAATTTTGCGGATTGGTCAATCCGTTCGCGAGATATGGCGGTTTGGAAGTAAGAAACGCTTGAGAAACTCAAAATTTTCGCAGTTCTGATGCTCGAAACGAATAACTAGAACGGCCTAGGGAAAAACTACATCTACCGTTGTAATCGGGCGAGCTTCTACTTTCAGATGCAACAGAAATTTTGCGGATTGGTCAATCCGTTCGCGAGATATGGCAGTTTGGAGGTAAGAAACGCTTGAGAAACTCGAAATTTTCGCAGTTCTGATGCTCGACAAGCATAACTAGAACGGTCTAGGGGAAAAGTACGCATACCGTTGTAATCGGGCGAGTTTCTACTTTAAGATGCAACAGAAATTTTGCGGCTTGGTCATTCCGTTCACGAGATATGGCAGTTTGGAGGTAAGAAACGCTTGAGAAACTCAAAATTTTCGCAGTTCTGATGCTCGACAAGCATAACTAGAACGTTCTAGGGGAAAAGTACGCATACCGTTGTAATCGGGCGACTTTCTACTTTCAGATGCATCAGAAATTTTGCGGATTGGTCAATCCGTTCGCGAGATATGGCAGTTTGGAAGTAAGAAACGCTTGAGAATCTCAAAATTTTCGCAGTTCTGATGCTCGAAACGATTAACTAGAACGGCATGGGGGAAAAGTACGCATACCGTTGTAATCGGGCGCGTTTCTACTTTGAGATGCAACAGAAATTTTGCGGATTGGTCAATCCGTTCGCGAGATATGGCGGTTTGGAAGTAAGAAACGCTTGAGAAACTCAAAATTTTCGCAGTTCTGATGCTCGAAACGAATAACTAGAACGGCCTAGGGGAAAAGTACGCATACCGTTGTAATCGGGCGAGTTTCTACTTTCAGATGCAACAGAAATTTTGCGGATTGGTCAATCCGTTCGCGAGATATGGCAGTTTGGAGGAAAGAAACGCTTGAGAAACTCAAAATTTTCGCAGTTCTGATGCTCGAAACGAATAACTAGAACGGACTAGGGGAAAAGTACGCATACCGTTGTAATCGGGCGAGTTTCTACTTTCAGATGCAACAGAAATTTTGCGGATTGGTCAATCCGTTCGCGTGATATGGCAGTTTGGAGGTAAGAAACGCTTGAGAAACTCAAAATTTTCGCAGTTCTGATGCTCGCAACGAATAACTAGAACGGCCTAGGGGAAAAGTACGCATACCGTTGTAATCGGGCGAGTTTCTACTTTCAGATGCAACAGAAATTTTGCGGATTAGTCAATCCGTTCGCGAGATATGGCAGTTTGGAGGTAAGAAACGCTTGAGAAACTCAAAATTTTCGCAGTTCTGATGCTCGACAAGCATAACTAGAACGGTCTAGGGGAAAAGTACGCATACCGTTGTAATCGGGCGACTTTCTACTTTCAGATGCAACAGAAATTTTGCGGATTGTTCAATCCGTTCGCGAGATATGGCAGTTTGGAGGTAAGAAACGGTCGAGAAACTCAAAATTATCACAGTTCTGATACTCGAAACGAATAACCAGAACGGCCCAGGGGAAAAGTACGCATACCGTTGTAATCGGGCGAGTTTCTACTTTCAGATGCAACAGAAATTTTGCGGATTGGTCAATCCGTTCGCGAGATATGGCAGTTTGGAGGTAAGCAACGCTTGAGAAACCCAAAATTTTCGCAGTTCTCATGCTCGAAACGATTAACTACAACGGCCTACGGGAAAAGTACGCATACCGTTGTAATCGGGCGAGTTTCTACTTTCAGATGCAACAGAAATTTTGCGGATTGTTCAATCCGTCGCGAGATATGGCAGTTTGGAAGAAAGAAACGCTTGAGAAACTCAAAATTTTCGCAGTTCTGATGCTCGAAACGAATAACCAGTACGGCCTAGGGGAAAAGTACGCATACCGTTGTAATCGGGCGAGTTTCTACTTTCAGATGCAACAGAAATTTTGCGGATTGGTCAATCCGTTCGCGAGATATGGCAGTTTGTAGGTAAGAAACGCTTGAGAAACTCAACATTTTCGCAGTTCTGATGCTCGAAACGAATAACTAGAACGGCCTAGGGGAAAAGTACGCATACCGTTGTAATCGGGCCAATTTCTACTTTCAGATGCAACAGAAATTTTGCGGATTGGTCAATCCGTTCGCGAGATATGGCAGTTTGTAGGTAAGAAACGCTTGAGAAACTCAACATTTTCGCAGTTCTGATGCTCGAAACGAATAACTAGAACGGCCTAGGGGAAAAGTACGCATACCGTTGTAATCGGGCGAGTTTCTACTTTCAGATGCAAAAGAAATTTTACGGATTGGTCAATCCGTTCGCGAGATATGGCAGTTTGGAGGTAAGAAACGCTTGAGAAACTCAAAATTTTCGCAGTTCTGATGCTCGAAACGAATAACCAGAACGGCCCAGGGGAAAAGCACGCATACCGTTGTAATCGGGCGAGTTTCTACTTTCAGATGCAAAAGAAATTTTACGGATTGGTCAATCCGTTCGCGAGATATGGCAGTTTGGAGGTAAGAAACGCTTGAGAAACTCAAAATTTTCGCAGTTCTGATGCTCGAAACGAATAACCAGAACGGCCCAGGGGAAAAGTACGCATACCGTTGTAATCGGGCGAGTTTCTACTTTCAGATGCAACAGAAATTTTGCGGATTGGTCAATCCGTTCGCGAGATATGGCAGTTTGGAGGTAAGCAACGCTTGAGAAACCCAAAATTTTCGCAGTTCTCATGCTCGAAACGATTAACTACAACGGCCTACGGGAAAAGTACGCATACCGTTGTAATCGGGCGAGTTTCTACTTTCAGATGCAACAGAAATTTTGCGGATTGTTCAATCCGTCGCGAGATATGGCAGTTTGGAAGAAAGAAACGCTTGAGAAACTCAAAATTTTCGCAGTTCTGATGCTCGAAACGAATAACCAGTACGGCCTAGGGGAAAAGTACGCATACCGTTGTAATCGGGCGAGTTTCTACTTTCAGATGCAACAGAAATTTTGCGGATTGGTCAATCCGTTCGCGAGATATGGCAGTTTGTAGGTAAGAAACGCTTGAGAAACTCAACATTTTCGCAGTTCTGATGCTCGAAACGAATAACTAGAACGGCCTAGGGGAAAAGTACGCATACCGTTGTAATCGGGCCAATTTCTACTTTCAGATGCAACAGAAATTTTGCGGATTGGTCAATCCGTTCGCGAGATATGGCAGTTTGTAGGTAAGAAACGCTTGAGAAACTCAACATTTTCGCAGTTCTGATGCTCGAAACGAATAACTAGAACGGCCTAGGGGAAAAGTACGCATACCGTTGTAATCGGGCGAGTTTCTACTTTCAGATGCAAAAGAAATTTTACGGATTGGTCAATCCGTTCGCGAGATATGGCAGTTTGGAGGTAAGAAACGCTTGAGAAACTCAAAATTTTCGCAGCTCTGATGCTCGACAAGCATAACTAGAACGTTCTAGGGGAAAAGTACGCATACCGTTGTAATCGGGCGACTTTCTACTTTCAGATGCAACAGAAATTTTGCGGATTGGTCAATCCGTTCGCGAGATACGGCAGTTTGGAGGTAAGAAACGGTTGAGAAACTCAAAATTTTCACAGTTCTGATACTCGAAACGAATAACCAGAACGGCCCAGGGGAAAAGTACGCATACCGTTGTAATCGGGCGAGTTTCTACTTTCAGATGCAACAGAAATTTTGCGGATTGGTCAATCCGTTCGCGAGATATGGCAGTTTGGAGGTAAGCAACGCTTGAGAAACCCAAAATTTTCGCAGTTCTGATGCTCGAAACGAATAACCAGTACGGCCTAGGGGAAAAGTACGCATACCGTTGTAATCGGGCGAGTTTCTACTTTCAGATGCAACAGAAATTTTGCGGATTGGTCAATCCGTTCGCGAGATATGGCAGTTTGTAGGTAAGAAACGCTTGAGAAACTCAACATTTTCGCAGTTCTGATGCTCGAAACGAATAACTAGAACGGCCTAGGGGAAAAGTACGCATACCGTTGTAATCGGGCCAATTTCTACTTTCAGATGCAACAGAAATTTTGCGGATTGGTCAATCCGTTCGCGAGATATGGCAGTTTGTAGGTAAGAAACGCTTGAGAAACTCAACATTTTCGCAGTTCTGATGCTCGAAACGAATAACTAGAACGGCCTAGGGGAAAAGTACGCATACCGTTGTAATCGGGCGAGTTTCTACTTTCAGATGCAAAAGAAATTTTACGGATTGGTCAATCCGTTCGCGAGATATGGCAGTTTGGAGGTAAGAAACGCTTGAGAAACTCAAAATTTTCGCAGTTCTGATGCTCGACAAGCATAACTAGAACGTTCTAGGGGAAAAGTACGCATACCGTTGTAATCGGGCGACTTTCTACTTTCAGATGCAACAGAAATTTTGCGGATTGGTCAATCCGTTCGCGAGATACGGCAGTTTGGAGGTAAGAAACGGTTGAGAAACTCAAAATTTTCACAGTTCTGATACTCGAAACGAATAACCAGAACGGCCCAGGGGAAAAGTACGCATACCGTTGTAATCGGGCGAGTTTCTACTTTCAGATGCAACAGAAATTTTGCGGATTGGTCAATCCGTTCGCGAGATATGGCAGTTTGGAGGTAAGCAACGCTTGAGAAACCCAAAATTTTCGCAGTTCTCATGCTCGAAACGATTAACTACAACGGCCTACGGGAAAAGTACGCATACCGTTGTAATCGGGCGAGTTTCTACTTTCAGATGCAACAGAAATTTTGCGGATTGTTCAATCCGTCGCGAGATATGGCAGTTTGGAAGAAAGAAACGCTTGAGAAACTCAAAATTTTCGCAGTTCTGATGCTCGAAACGAATAACCAGTACGGCCTAGGGGAAAAGTACGCATACCGTTGTAATCGGGCGAGTTTCTACTTTCAGATGCAACAGAAATTTTGCGGATTGTTCAATCCGTCGCGAGATATGGCAGTTTGGAAGAAAGAAACGCTTGAGAAACTCAAAATTTTCGCAGTTCTGATGCTCGAAACGAATAACCAGTACGGCCTAGGGGAAAAGTACGCATACCGTTGTAATCGGGCGAGTTTCTACTTTCAGATGCAACAGAAATTTTGCGGATTGGTCAATCCGTTCGCGAGATATGGCAGTTTGTAGGTAAGAAACGCTTGAGAAACTCAACATTTTCGCAGTTCTGATGCTCGAAACGAATAACTAGAACGGCCTAGGGGAAAAGTACGCATACCGTTGTAATCGGGCCAATTTCTACTTTCAGATGCAACAGAAATTTTGCGGATTGGTCAATCCGTTCGCGAGATATGGCAGTTTGTAGGTAAGAAACGCTTGAGAAACTCAACATTTTCGCAGTTCTGATGCTCGAAACGAATAACTAGAACGGCCTAGGGGAAAAGTACGCATACCGTTGTAATCGGGCGAGTTTCTACTTTCAGATGCAAAAGAAATTTTACGGATTGGTCAATCCGTTCGCGAGATATGGCAGTTTGGAGGTAAGAAACGCTTGAGAAACTCAAAATTTTCGCAGCTCTGATGCTCGACAAGCATAACTAGAACGTTCTAGGGGAAAAGTACGCATACCGTTGTAATCGGGCGACTTTCTACTTTCAGATGCAACAGAAATTTTGCGGATTGGTCAATCCGTTCGCGAGATACGGCAGTTTGGAGGTAAGAAACGGTTGAGAAACTCAAAATTTTCACAGTTCTGATACTCGAAACGAATAACCAGAACGGCCCAGGGGAAAAGTACGCATACCGTTGTAATCGGGCGAGTTTCTACTTTCAGATGCAACAGAAATTTTGCGGATTGGTCAATCCGTTCGCGAGATATGGCAGTTTGGAGGTAAGCAACGCTTGAGAAACCCAAAATTTTCGCAGTTCTGATGCTCGAAACGAATAACCAGTACGGCCTAGGGGAAAAGTACGCATACCGTTGTAATCGGGCGAGTTTCTACTTTCAGATGCAACAGAAATTTTGCGGATTGGTCAATCCGTTCGCGAGATATGGCAGTTTGTAGGTAAGAAACGCTTGAGAAACTCAACATTTTCGCAGTTCTGATGCTCGAAACGAATAACTAGAACGGCCTAGGGGAAAAGTACGCATACCGTTGTAATCGGGCCAATTTCTACTTTCAGATGCAACAGAAATTTTGCGGATTGGTCAATCCGTTCGCGAGATATGGCAGTTTGTAGGTAAGAAACGCTTGAGAAACTCAACATTTTCGCAGTTCTGATGCTCGAAACGAATAACTAGAACGGCCTAGGGGAAAAGTACGCATACCGTTGTAATCGGGCGAGTTTCTACTTTCAGATGCAAAAGAAATTTTACGGATTGGTCAATCCGTTCGCGAGATATGGCAGTTTGGAGGTAAGAAACGCTTGAGAAACTCAAAATTTTCGCAGTTCTGATGCTCGACAAGCATAACTAGAACGTTCTAGGGGAAAAGTACGCATACCGTTGTAATCGGGCGACTTTCTACTTTCAGATGCAACAGAAATTTTGCGGATTGGTCAATCCGTTCGCGAGATACGGCAGTTTGGAGGTAAGAAACGGTTGAGAAACTCAAAATTTTCACAGTTCTGATACTCGAAACGAATAACCAGAACGGCCCAGGGGAAAAGTACGCATACCGTTGTAATCGGGCGAGTTTCTACTTTCAGATGCAACAGAAATTTTGCGGATTGGTCAATCCGTTCGCGAGATATGGCAGTTTGGAGGTAAGCAACGCTTGAGAAACCCAAAATTTTCGCAGTTCTCATGCTCGAAACGATTAACTACAACGGCCTACGGGAAAAGTACGCATACCGTTGTAATCGGGCGAGTTTCTACTTTCAGATGCAACAGAAATTTTGCGGATTGTTCAATCCGTCGCGAGATATGGCAGTTTGGAAGAAAGAAACGCTTGAGAAACTCAAAATTTTCGCAGTTCTGATGCTCGAAACGAATAACCAGTACGGCCTAGGGGAAAAGTACGCATACCGTTGTAATCGGGCGAGTTTCTACTTTCAGATGCAACAGAAATTTTGCGGATTGGTCAATCCGTTCGCGAGATATGGCAGTTTGTAGGTAAGAAACGCTTGAGAAACTCAACATTTTCGCAGTTCTGATGCTCGAAACGAATAACTAGAACGGCCTAGGGGAAAAGTACGCATACCGTTGTAATCGGGCGAGTTTCTACTTTCAGATGCAACAGAAATTTTACGGATTGGTCAATCCGTTCGCGAGATATGGCAGTTTGGAGGTAAGAAACGCTTGAGAAACTCAAAATTTTCGCAGTTCTGATGCTCGACAAGCATAACTAGAACGTTCTAGGGGAAAAGTGCGCATACCTTTGTAATCGGGCGACTTTCTACTTTCAGATGCAACAGAAATTTTGCGGATTGGTCAATCCGTTCGCGAGATACGGCAGTTTGGAGGTAAGAAACGGTTGAGAAACTCAAAATTTTCACAGTTCTGATGCTCGAAACGAATAACCAGAACGGCCTAGGGGAAAAGTACGCATACCGTTGTAATCGGGCGAGTTTCTACTTTCAGATGCAACAGAAATTTTGCGGATTGGTCAATCCGTTCGCGAGATATGGCGGTTTGGAAGTAAGAAACGCTTGAGAAACTCAAAATTTTCGCAGTTCTGATGCTCGAAACGAATAACTAGAACGGCCTAGGGAAAAACTACATCTACCGTTGTAATCGGGCGAGCTTCTACTTTCAGATGCAACAGAAATTTTGCGGATTGGTCAATCCGTTCGCGAGATATGGCAGTTTGGAGGTAAGAAACGCTTGAGAAACTCGAAATTTTCGCAGTTCTGATGCTCGACAAGCATAACTAGAACGGTCTAGGGGAAAAGTACGCATACCGTTGTAATCGGGCGAGTTTCTACTTTAAGATGCAACAGAAATTTTGCGGATTGGTCATTCCGTTCATGAGATATGGCAGTTTGGAGGTAAGAAACGCTTGAGAAACTCAAAATTTTCGCAGTTCTGATGCTCGACAAGCATAACTAGAACGTTCTAGGGGAAAAGTACGCATACCGTTGTAATCGGGCGACTTTCTACTTTCAGATGCATCAGAAATTTTGCGGATTGGTCAATCCGTTCGCGAGATATGGCAGTTTGGAAGTAAGAAACGCTTGAGAATCTCAAAATTTTCGCAGTTCTGATGCTCGAAACGATTAACTAGAACGGCATAGGGGAAAAGTACGCATACCGTTGTAATCGGGCGCGTTTCTACTTTCAGATGCAACAGAAATTTTGCGGATTGGTCAATCCGTTCGCGAGATATGGCGGTTTGGAAGTAAGAAACGCTTGAGAAACTCAAAATTTTCGCAGTTCTGATGCTCGAAACGAATAACTAGAACGGCCTAGGGGAAAAGTACGCATACCGTTGTAATCGGGCGAGTTTCTACTTTCAGATGCAACAGAAATTTTGCGGATTGGTCAATCCGTTCGCGAGATATGGCAGTTTGGAGGAAAGAAACGCTTGAGAAACTCAAAATTTTCGCAGTTCTGATGCTCGAAACGAATAACTAGAACGGACTAGGGGAAAAGTACGCATACCGTTGTAATCGGGCGAGTTTCTACTTTCAGATGCAACAGAAATTTTGCGGATTGGTCAATCCGTTCGCGTGATATGGCAGTTTGGAGGTAAGAAACGCTTGAGAAACTCAAAATTTTCGCAGTTCTGATGCTCGCAACGAATAACTAGAACGGCCTAGGGGAAAAGTACGCATACCGTTGTAATCGGGCGAGTTTCTACTTTCAGATGCAACAGAAATTTTGCGGATTAGTCAATCCGTTCGCGAGATATGGCAGTTTGGAGGTAAGAAACGCTTGAGAAACTCAAAATTTTCGCAGTTCTGATGCTCGACAAGCATAACTAGAACGGTCTAGGGGAAAAGTACGCATACCGTTGTAATCGGGCGAGTTTCTACTTTCAGATGCAACAGAAATTTTGCGGATTGGTCAATCCGTTCGCGAGATATGGCAGTTTGGAGGTAAGAAACGCTTGAGAAACTCAAAATTTTCGCAGTTCTGATGCTCGACAAGCATAACTAGAGCGTTCTAGGGGAAAAGTACGCATACCGTTGTAATCGGGCGAGTTTCTACTTTCAGATGCAACAGAAATTTTGCGGATTGGTCAATCCGTTCGCGAGATATGGCAGTTTGGAGGTAAGAAACGGTCGAGAAACTCAAAATTATCACAGTTCTGATACTCGAAACGAATAACCAGAACGGCCCAGGGGAAAAGTACGCATACCGTTGTAATCGGGCGAGTTTCTACTTTCAGATGCAACAGAAATTTTGCGGATTGGTCAATCCGTTCGCGAGATATGGCAGTTTGGAGGTAAGAAACGCTTGAGAAACTCAAAATTTTCGCAGTTCTGATGCTCGACAAGCATAACTAGAGCGTTCTAGGGGAAAAGTACGCATACCGTTGTAATCGGGCGAGTTTCTACTTTCAGATGCAACAGAAATTTTGCGGATTGGTAAATCCGTTCGCGAGATATGGCAGTTTGGAAGTATGAAACACTTGAGAAACACAAAATTTTCGCAGTTCTGATGCTCGAAACGATTAACTAGATCGGCCTAGGGGAAAAGTACGCATACCGTTGTAATCGGGCGAGTTTCTACTTTTAAAAGCAACAGAAATTTTGCGGATTGGTCAATCCGTTCGCGAGATATGGCGGTTTGGAAGTAAGAAACGCTTGAGAAACTCAAAATTTTCGCAGTTCTGATGCTCGAAACGAATAACTAGAACAGCCTAGGGGAAAAGTACGCATACCGTTGTAATCGGGCGAGTTTCTACTTTCAGATGCAACAGAAATTTTGCGGATTGGTCAATCCGTTCGCGAGATATGGCAGTTTGGAGGTAAGAAACGCTTGAGAAACTCAAAATTTTCGCAGTTCTGATGCTCGAAACGAATAACTAGAACGGCCTAGGGGAAAAGTACGCATACCGTTGTAATCGGGCGAGTTTCTACTTTCAGATGCAACAGAAATTTTGCGGATTAGTCAATCCGTTCGCGAGATATGGCAGTTTGGAGGTAAGAAACGCTTGAGAAACTCAAAATTTTCGCAGTTCTGATGCTCGACAAGCATAACTAGAGCGGTCTAGGGGAAAAGTACGCATACCGTTGTAATCGGGCGAGTTTCTACTTTCAGATGCAACAGAAATTTTGCGGATTGGTCAATCCGTTCGCGAGATATGGCAGTTTGGAAGTATGAAACACTTGAGAAACACAAAATTTTCGCAGTTCTCATGCTCGAAACGAATAACTACAACGGCCGACGGGAAAAGTACGCATACCGTTGTAATCGGGCGAGTTTCTACTTTCAGATGCAACAGAAATTTTGCGGATTGGTCAATCCGTTCGCGAGATATGGCAGTTTGGAGGTAAGAAACGATTGAGAAACTCAAAATTTTCGCAGTTCTGATGCTCGACAAGCATAACTAGAACGGTCTAGGTGAGAAGTACGCATACCGTTGTAATCGGGCGAATTTCTACTTTCAGATGCAACAGAAATTTTGCGGATTGGTCAATCCGTTCGCGAGATATGGCAGTTTGTAGGTAAGAAACGCTTGAGAAACTCAACATTTTCGCAGTTCTGATGCTCGAAACGAATAACCAGAACGGCCGAGGGGAAAAGTACGCATACCGTTGTAATCGGGCGAGTTTCTACTTTCAGATGCATCAGAAATTTTGCGGATTGGTCAATCCGTTCGCGAGATATGGCAGTTTGGAAGTAAGAAACGCTTGAGAAACTCAAAATTTTCGCAGTTCTGATGCTCGAAACGATTAACTAGAACGGCCTAGGGTAAAAGTACGCATACCGTTGTAATCGGGCGAGTTTCTACTTTCAGATGCAACAGAAATTTTGCGGATTGTTCAATCCGTTCGCGAGATATGGCAGTTTGGAGGTAAGAAACGCTTGAGAAACTCAAAATTTTCGCAGTTCTGATGCTCGACAAGCATAACTAGAACGGTGTAGGGGAAAAGTACGCAAACCGTTGTAATCGGGCGACTTTCTACTTTCAGATGCAACTAAAATTTTGCGGATTGGTCAATCCGTTCGCGAGATATGGCAGTTTGGAGGTAAGAAACGGTTGAGAAACTCAACATTTTCGCAGTTCTGATGCTCGAAACGAATAACTAGAACGGTCTAGGGGAAAAGTACGCACACCGTTGTAATCCGGCGAATTTCTACTTTCAGATGCAACAGAAATTTTGCGGATTGGTCAATCCGTTCGCGAGATATGGCAGCTTGTAGGTAAGAAACGCTTGAGAAACTCAACATTTTCGCAGTTCTGATGCTCGAAACGAATAACTAGAACGGCCTAGGGGAAAAGTACGCATACCGTTGTAATCGGGCGAGTTTCTACTTTCAGATGCAACAGAAATTTTACGGATTGGTCAATCCGTTCGCGAGATATGGCAGTTTGGAGGTAAGAAACGCTTGAGAAACTCAAAATTTTCGCAGTTCTGATGCTCGACAAGCATAACTAGAACGTTCTAGGGGAAAAGTACGCATACCGTTGTAATCGGGCGACTTTCTACTTTCAGATGCAACAGAAATTTTGCGGATTGGTCAATCCATTCGCGAGATATGGCAGTTTGGAGGTAAGAAACGCTTGAGAAACTCAAAATTTTCGCAGTTCTGATGCTCGACAAGCATAACTAGAGCGGTCTAGGGGAAAAGTACGCATACCGTTGTATTCGGGCGACTTTCTACTTTCAGATGCAACAGAAATTTTGCGGATTGGTCAATCCGTTCGCGAGATATGGCAGTTTGGAGGTAAGAAACGGTTGAGAAACTCAAAATTTTCACAGTTCTGATGCTCGAAACGAATAACCAGTACGGCCTAGGGGGAAAGTACGCATACCGTTGTAATCGGGCGAGTTTCTACTTTCATATGCAACAGAAATTTTGCGGATTGGTCAATCCGTTCGCGAGATATGGCAGTTTGGAGGTAAGAAACGCTTGAGAAACTCAAAATTTTCGCAGTTCTGATGCTCGAAACGAGTAACTAGAACCGACCAGTGGAAAAGTGCGCATACCGTTGTAATCGGCCGAATTTCTACTTTCAGATGCAACAGAAATTTTGCGGATTGGTCAATCCGTTCGCGAGATATGGCAGTTTGTAGGTAAGAAACGCTTGAGAAACTCAACATTTTCGCAGTTCTGATGCTCGAAACGAATAACTAGAACGGCCTAAGGGAAAACTACATCTACCGTTGTAATCGGGCGAGTTTCTACTTTCAGATGCAACAGAAATTTTGCGGATTGGTCAATCCGTTCGCGAGATATGGCAGTTTGGAGGTAAGAAACGCTTGAGAAACTCAAAATTTTCACAGTTCTGATGCTCGAAACGAATAACCAGAACGGCCTAGGGGAAAAGTACGCATACCGTTGTAATCGGGCGACTTTCTACTTTCAGATGCAACAGAAATTTTGTGGATTGGTCAATCCGTTCGCGAGATATGGCAGTTTGGAAGTAAGAAACGCTTGAGAAACTCAAATTTTTCGCAGTTCTGATGCTCGAAACGAATAACTAGAACGGTCTAGGGGAAAAGTACGCATACCGTTGTAATCGGGCGAGTTTCTACTTTCAGATGCAACAGAAATTTTGCGGATTGGTCAATCCGTTCGCGAGATATGGCAGTTTGGAGGTAAGAAACGCTTGAGAAACTCAAAATTTTCGCAGTTCTGATGCTCGACAAGCATAACTAGAGCGGTCTAGGGGAAAAGTACGCATACCGTTGTAATCGGGCGACTTTCTACTTTCAGATGCAACAGAAATTTTGCGGATTGGTCAATCCGTTCGCGAGATATGGCAGTTTGGAGGTAAGAAACGGTCGAGAAACTCAAAATTATCACAGTTCTGATACTCGAAACGAATAACCAGAACGGCCCAGGGGAAAAGTACGCATACCGTTGTAATCGGGCGAGTTTCTACTTTCAGATGCAACAGAAATTTTGCGGATTGGTCAATCCGTTCGCGAGATATGGCAGTTTGGAGGTACGAAACGCTTGAGAAACTCAACTTTTTCGCAGTTCTCATGCTCGAAACGAATAACCAGAACGGCCGAAGGGAAAAGTACGCATACCGTTGTAATCGGGCGAGTTTCTACTTTCAGATGCATCAGAAATTTTGCGGATTGGTCAATCCGTTCGCGAGATATGGCAGTTTGGAAGTAAGAAACGCTTGAGAAACTCAAAATTTTCGCAGTTCTGATGCTCGAAACGATTAACTAGAACGGCCTAGGGGAAAAGTACGCATACCGTTGTAATCGGGCGAGTTTCTACTTTCAGATGCAACAGAAATTTTGCGGATTGGTCAATCCGTTCGCGAGATATGGCGGTTTGGAAGTAAGAAACGCTTGAGAAACTCAAAATTTTCGCAGTTCTGATGCTCGAAACGAATAACTAGAACAGCCTAGGGGAAAAGTACGCATACCGTTGTAATCGGGCGAGTTTCTACTTTCAGATGCAACAGAAATTTTGCGGATTGGTCAATCCGTTCGCGAGATATGGCAGTTTGGAGGTAAGAAACGCTTGAGAAACTCAAAATTTTCGCAGTTCTGATGCTCGACAAGCATAACTAGAACGGTCTAGGGGAAAAGTACGCATACCGTTGTAATCGGGCGAATTTCTACTTTCAGATGCAACAGAAATTTTGAGGATTGGTCAATCCGTTCGCGAGATATGGCAGTTTGTAGGTAAGAAACGCTTGAGAAACTCAACATTTTCGCAGTTCTGATGCTCGAAACGAATAACTAGAACGGCCTAGGGGAAAAGTACGCATACCGTTGTAATTGGGCGAGTTTCTACTTTCAGATGCAACAGAAATTTTACGGATTGGTCAATCCGTTCGCGAGATATGGCTGTTTGGAGGTAAGAAACGCTTGAGAAACTCAAAATTTTCGCAGTTCTGATGCTCGACAAGCATAACTAGAGCGGTCTAGTGGAAAAGTACGCATACCGTTGTAATCGGGCGACTTTCTACTTTCAGATGCAACAGAAATTTTGCGGATTGGTCAATCCGTTCGCGAGATATGGCAGTTTGGAGGTAAGAAACGGTTGAGAAACTCAAAATTTTCACAGTTCTGATGCTCGAAACGAATAACCAGTACGGCCTAGGGGAAAAGTACGCATACCGTTGTAATCGGGCGAGTTTCTACTTTCAGATGCAACAGAAATTTTGCGGATTGGTCAATCCGTTCGCGAGATATGGCAGTTTGTAGGTAAGAAACGCTTGAGAAACTCAACATTTTCGCAGTTCTGATGCTCGAAACGAATAACTAGAACGGCCTAGGGGAAAACTACACCTACCGTTGTAATCGGGCGAGCTTCTACTTTCAGATGCAACAGAAATTTTGCGAATTGGTCAATCGGTTCGCGAGATATGGCAGTTTGGAAGTAAGAAACGCTTGAGAAACTCAAAATTTTCGCAGTTCTGATGCTCGACAAGCATAACTAGAACGGTCTAGGGGAAAAGTACGCATACCGTT